>NW_021938838.1:278506-311875 GCF_001715985.3 Manacus vitellinus
GTGTGTGCTGCTCACACCTGGAGCTGTGTGTGCTGCTCACACCTGGAGCTGTGTGTGCTGCTCACACACGTGTGCTGAAATATTTTTCTTCCATAATATAACAGGACTGTAATTAATGAGTATCATATTCTGGATTAGGAATGAAGCTGTAACTCGTACTTACAGGATGCAGAAAAAAAATCTTCATATGTACAATTGGTGCTGTTCTCTTGTGAGGTAGGAGATTACCAGAATTCATCACCTGGCTCATTCGTGTCAGTGTAACTGGTTTACCCTGTATTTCTGGGTTTAGTTCGTATGTGACACTGCTCAGGATAATTTTTAGGAGCTCTCAGAGGTCAAGGGTAACAATAAATCTTATTGTATCCAGCAGGCTCAAATGAGTTGACATGTTGTCATATGAGGATAACATTTTTTTGAGGAAAGTTAAAGATGACTTCTCCATTTTGTGGTGAAAACATCTGATTATTTTTCCATCCTCTTTTCTGTGAGGGAGCCAGGTACCTTTCAGGGTCAGTCTTGAAGAACTTCCATCACACTTGGACACTGAAATAAAAAACAAGCCATAAAAAAAAAAGACAAAATGAAGGCTTCATATGGATAACTTTTCAATGAAAGTAACATATCTTTTGGGTTCCTAACCTTTAGGTTTCTTCTAAAGATGCTGTTGAAGCATCAAGATACAGAAAATAAAAAGCAGTCATTGATTTTGCTTGTAGTTGACAGTAACTCTTCTATTTTATGGAACCTTTTATAAATCTTGGCTTCTGTTTACATGTTTGGAACGTACAAACAAACAAACAAAACTGCACCTTTTTTTTGGACTGGGAAGGTAAAGAGTGGGACATAAATACACCAGCTGCTTCAGACCAACAGCTCTCACAATGAGCCCACCAAAATTCTTATTTTGTTTCTGTGTGTCAAACATGTTGTGAACCCCCAATGTCACAGAAAGCAACCCTCAGACTTTCTAAACCTCTTGCTACTATAAAAATCCTGCCACTCTGAACATGTTACTGTATTGTATTTACACTGCAATTCTGAGCAGGCTGTATGGGGGGATATGTTTTGCATGAGAATCTGCACCTAAAGTTTCCTTTAACCTCAGTGAAATTTAAGAAGAGATTAATACAAATTCCCCTTATCTGACTAGGAAAGGAAACAAGAAAACATGCATATATCCAGGTACCAGCTCAGGGATCACTCAGATCTAGCTTCACTCTCAGCTTCCTAAACCAGAACTGCATCATAACTACTGATGCCTTTCTTCCCCTCTTACTCCCCTCTTTTCTTACAAAGAATAGTAAACCCCTCCTATACCTTTTCCTTCAGCAGCCTAAGGCCAGAGCTATTTCCAGGAGGATAAGCCCTCTGGGCATCCAAAGGGGATGGGGCAGCAATCAGAGGCAAGGTAGGAAGGCACTGCTGCTCCTGCATTGGGAACAGGGCTCTCGGAGCTCGACAGGCATCCATTTCAGCCATCTCTAGGTTTTAGCCCAGTTATATAGGAAAAAATTTCCAAGTGACTTCAGATTCTCTGGACAACACTGGTAAGTAAAGCAGAACGAGAGGTTCACAATCTGCAGTACTCATCTACGTGTCTTTCTGAATATAATAAGATTAGTGCAATCAAGTGTGATACTTGGGCCTTTGTTATGGGTAAGAACTGAATTACTTTGTAATTACCCTTGTGGCCTCTCTGGATGGTTCAGAAAGCCTTAACCCTGACAGAGCAGCTGTGTGTGTGTACCACAGACAGGCCTTCTGTTATGCTAATTAGCTTTACGTTTATTTATTTGGTCCTGATCTTCTGAGATTCTTCCATATTATCTGCTATGTAAAAAGAAACTCTTTCTTCTCAGAGTATTAGCCAGTATAACTGAGTGTAATATACATTGCTTTCCAAAATTCCCCATAACCTTTTTTTTCTTAAACTTAATGTCAGCAAATTCAAAGCTGAAAATTCATTATTCGTAGAAAACAATAAAAATTAAAAAGCTTGAACTTTGATTAGACCCTCATGTGACCCTCATATCAAACACTGATCAGTCAGAGTGGATCATAGGGATATGTGGCAAAACTCCTCTAATTTTAACCAGTATGTTCCACGATCTTTGTTCTGACCAAGGATTGTGGATCAACAGTTTTGTAACACAACTGACGTTTCCTTTCAGCAGGCAAGCCCTCGGGTAGGGACAGAGAAGATGGACCTGTCTAGATCTGATTTATTGTCTCCTCCCCAGCTATAGCCAGACAGTTCACTAGTCAAAACTTGCTGGAACAGACTTTTAGGTTTTGACTGTCAATCTCCTGCAAGTTCAGGTGCCTGTGTATGAGCTGCTCTTCATTGGGCTGTTGTGGCCTTTCAGAGTATTTCTGTTCCCTCTGTCATGTTTGGAACACTGCATACCATCATACTACTGAATACTGAACATTATCATATGAAATGATGTCTCAGGAGCCTCTACTCCCATGCTCCTGCCTGTTCTCAATAGCATGATCTCACCTTCCCACTGCTTTTTTCTACTGTCCAGGCAAAGAGGAAGTTTTACAAAGCAATTCCAAGGCACACACTGATTACAGGACCTGCCTGTGTCACACTGAGTGCCAGTCCCTGAGGAAGGGAACCAGTAACACAGACATGCTAACACAGAAACTGGAGATAACCTTGTCTAACTGAAATTAGAGGGGAGAATTTAGGTAGGAAATGTAATTATTAAAATGGAGTTTGATGACACCCGGATTGACATTCCCTCATATGGAATCAGGCATTTTTGATGACTGCAGGCAAGGAAAACCTCGGGTTTGCCTCTTCCAAAGAGTTGGTACTTTCATCAGGCTGGTCCAATGTTATCAGAAAGACTTTTTAAACTAAAATTTACATGCAAATAGAAAATCAAAACAGTTGATTTTTTTTTCATTAAAATACAAATTGGAAAAAAATAAGTCTGTGTAATTCTATCAAAGCCATTGTTTAAAACTGTAGAAGTCTCCTATCAATTACTTTTTACTTTGCTCTTACATAGAGTAGGTTAGAACAGTGGTTTTTAGGAAAATGTTGTAGTTAAAAATTCATTTTCACTAAGATTCTGTTATACAGCTAGGAAGAACTGATTTGCTTTAATAGAGCTCAACACTTAAAGTAGAAGAAATTTATATATTTATTGTGTATATATTTATTGTGTATTAAAAGAAAAGAGCCACAGACTGGTCCCCCAGCCTCCCTTTTTACAACATCTGGACACCTCATGGAAGTTCCCCTTTCACTGATAAGATTGCTTCATGACTGAAAACTGCTTTAATACCAGTCACAGAGACTGTTTTTTCCTCCAGAAAATTACTGTTATATTAAAAAAACCCTACAGTTATATAAAAAATTGACTTGGACATTTACAGTAAAAATTATAATAACGTGGGATGGGAGGGGTGGAGCTGTGCTGATAGAGTTCATCCTGGTCCTCTTAAATTGCTGTGAAACTGGTCCCTGACTGAGCTACCTCAGAGGCCCAGAGGTGACCCAAGGTAAAACATCATCTGGAGAAGACAGGGATCTCAATCAGTGTCTTGCAAAAAACTGAGTCATACACTTTATACAGCACAGTTAATATCATATAAAAGATAGTCAACATATGAAAGACTGAATATATATTAATAATGTAAAAATCTAATTATAAAATTAATTATAAGGGCCTTCTAACTGTTGCCACTGTTTATGTTCACATATGTAAACTTGGTGCTCTAACGTTTTGCTATATTAACTTGAAAATTTAATGTAAAGGACTTCAGGTTTACATGGAAATTTTGGGTTCTGAAAAACAAATGATGCCCAACCATTTTGTGGTCTTAGACTGATATAAATGAATATGACTCAGCTTTTTTCCACTAGTTTTTTTTCCACTAAATATCAAGAAAAGAAAAGTCAGCAGCATATGTGCTAGTTGACATGTAAAAATGTGATCATCACAGCAAGAAAGGAAAGCTGCATTTAAAGTATCTACTTAATAATTCCTCTCGCAACCTAAAACTTTAAACTTCAAAGAGCTCCAACCATTTTATTCAGTCTGGTTAGGATTCTGAGAAAAGACTTTTCAGCTGATTCTCTTAATTTGCATCCTAAATTGACACAAAGCCTTAAGTGCACCCCCGGCTAAACCCGAAGCCCTTCCCACCGGTAACGAAGGACTCGCTGCTGCAGCGGGCGTGTTTTCACTCCCCCCCTGAACCCCACCGACCCTGCCCTGAGGGAGAACAGCTCCCCACCTGTCAGCACGCAGATATGTTTGGTATGTCAGTCACTGCAAAGCTGGGATCCCACGAACAAAAGACTGAGCTTTCCTATGACTTGGAGGCACATTTTCAAGGGGTCAAAACAATGGACCAAAGGGAGACTCTGAAACTGGGAAACCAAATTTACACTTCTACCATGGAAGCAGAAATACATGGAACCTCTAAAAGTAGAAATTCCTTGGAAAATACATGGAAACCCCTAAAAAATTAGGGCAACAGAAGAGTTCACCCACCAGAACTTTGTGGTCTGGGGGAAAAAAAAAACAGCTTGTGTACCTTTTTTTACTTGGCAATGTTAAAATTCCCTTTCTCACCTTTTTTTTCTTATTTGCCATTTATCCCCAGCATAACTGAAGGTCATCTCCATTCTCCTTCCTTTCCTCCCCAGTAAGGAGGAGCGGGTGAGCAGTGTGGGAAAATAATGCATGCTGTGACTGCAAGCATTATGTTGTTCTTAGGATAATATAGGAATCCTGTCTCCCAGCCATGGTAAAGCTTGATTAGGGTATACATGGAATCTTCACTATCAAAACAACTAGCTTCATCATACGTATTTTTGATCCTGCTCTGAAGACCTACAGAAGAAAGTGATTTTAAAAGGTGCAAAAATACATTCTTAAAGGCTGAATTTGTCTACAGAGGAAATATGACATAATCCGTAATAGTCCAGGGTAGATTTAATTTCCACATCCTTTAAGCTTCATCTCTCTGCTGATGCTGAAAATCAAAGGGCCAGTTCAGACAGATTTTTTTTCAGCAAGAACACTGAAGGGTGAGCAATATCTATGAAAATTTTTAGAGACACACAAGACTGTAATTTACCCTGCATTTTAAAAGTGACTAATATCTAATTAGAGAAAGTTTTTCACTAGCAATGATTTGTTCTTATGCTCCTCGTCTTTCAAACTGGTGAAGTGTTATTTGTGATGATGATGATGAAGCACTTACTTAAACTTGTGAATGGAATTGACACCACTTTGGAGACCAGTGAAAAGAAAGAACCTGTAGAACTGCACCTGAAAACGTGTACTCTCTACTTGCAAGTGTACCAAGAAAACAAACAGAATGTGTCTGTAAGAAAATCATGCAAGTAGTGTCCCAGTTCTGCCTCCTTTACCAAAATGACCTGATCGATCCTCTCGATGTCAGTTTAGCAGTTACCTTTATGACTGGCCGCTCCTGAAGTGTCTGCTGCTCTCTAGTGGCTTCCACAGAAACAATAACGCACATTTCTACATTGAAAATCCATGAAAAACAAAAATCTACTTTTCAAATGCTTGAAGGAAGAAATTGTCTCGATATCCTATGTTTTCTGCAGCAAAGTCTCTTTGAGGAGTTCCCTGTTCCCATTCTGGGGTTTGATACAATGGTTCACACAACTGCCTGTGGGGCTGCATGATGAAAAATATCAAGTATTGATATTATTGTTAAAAATTATCCTTTTTCTTAGGATATCAAGGGTTACATTAACCCTAAGAAAAAGGTTTATTTTAAAAATTCATAATTTCCCTGATCTGTTAACCATGTAGACTCACAAACAGCTGCACTATCACCACCAGGACCATGCACCAGGATAGAGGTACAAAGGGAGCAAAGCACTGAGAACAACCTGTGCACTCACAGTCCAAACTCCTGATTTCTTAAACATTTCTGTGGACTGACTGTGTACAACCAGCTCTTGCTTTGGCAGAAACCAGAACACTACGAAAACTAATCAGAGAGCGTGCAAAAACCAATTTACATGCTAGTCATACATGTTCTAAGTTAAATCTTTCAAAAATGCTGTTAAAATCAATCAGAAGCTCTGTTAACATCTCTCTTTTTTGCCCCCACCTCACCCTTACATTTACAGGCCTCAGTGAGGTTGGTCCTCCAGAGTAATTTTCACCTGTCATCCCAATACTTCCAGCTAGATGCCAGTTTTTGCTGCTTGTTTATTTATTTATGCCCAAACCTGTCTTTCATCCTATCCCTTAAATCTAGAAAACCCTGCTCAAATTAATTGGTATTCAACTTAAAATCCAACCTCGAGACATATTACACTTTGATGTTTACAGTAAACTGCCAGTTAATGATGGAGACAAAGATTGCATGCAGGGAATTTCGATACCAAAAACACTGTTTACTTCCAGCTTCAGGAAGTCTCCTAAGTATGCAAATAATGAGACTTGTTGCTCTGTGTTGTTTCTTATTTCTTCCATTAAATTAGTTTGCTGCAATTATTGCAATATACTAAATGAAAGAAATCTCTATGCATTGTTTTAAGATTATGACACAGAAAGCTGATTATTGCTGTATCTCTTCTGTTTGATATTGTGGTCATATAAAGTAATATCCACGTGCCAGGAGCAAAGCTGCCTAATTAACATTTATACTCATGGGAGCACTGTGCACAATTCACCTTTTTAATAGTTTTTTGACCCATACTGAGGTTAACTATACGTAGCAGGGAAGTTGTTCTTTCCTCAAAGCTGTTAGTGAGATATAATAAATTTTACATTTATCTGCCTTGCTTTGGCAAAAGACTTGAAGGACTAAAGCTTGCTGTTTTACTTCAATCCTGACTCCATATCCCAAGGGAAAAATTCAGTCAACTGTAAAACAGGAAAGGAAATGTAATAGACCAAATCAAATCAGATCAAATAAGCTTCACCATAATAAACTCATCTGATTCTATATGATACTGTACAAGAAAGAAAATCACGAATCTCTGAATTTTGTAAGCAGAAACTCAGTTTACTCCTGATTTCTGATATATTTTCTGTGCATACACAGATATACATACACTGTAAAAGGGCTGTTCCCAGCAGCAGTGAATGTATGCCACTTTTGCATATTTTCATGAGAATCTGTAAACCTGCAGAGTCTCTCATGTTAGCAAATTAAAACTCTGCTGAATGTTCATAGATCCAAACAATTCTTTTAGCACTACTATGTTAATGATTAACACTGGAAACATTTCCTATGTACACTGGCCCAGAAGAGAAGGTAACTCTTTGAGGCTAATACTTTGATAAAAAGCTTGTTAGGGGATGCTTTGGAATTCCTGTCTCAGTATGCCAGGGATGACAGGGTCAATAGATGTGAAAACTTCCATAACTTTTCAAAAAGCACTTATGGTCTACTCTGCAAAGGCTAAGCAACAAACAACAAACTATCATTGCAGTAGTAGCTCTCACAGTGTTAAAGGACAATTCACAGACACTCACAAAATGGATCAATTTTGTAGTTAGACTGTTCAATTTGTGCATGATGTCATGGATTCATGAAGATGAAAGTCAAGAAAGTAGACATACAAAATCCTGAGCAGAATTAATCAGCTGTATGTCATGGTATAGCCTCTGTTGTCAAACACTATGTGAGCCTACCTTCATTTGCAAGTGTAAGTTAAGACAGTAGGAAAAATATACAGGACAGTTTTACAAGACACAGGGGTAGCAGGACTGTCTCACTGATACAGTACCTCACAGCCATCTTTTTTATACCCAATCCATTATTTGTGAGCTTCCTTTAGCACCACTATGACAAAGGGGCTGTAAAACAGCTAGTAGAGGGGACTTGAATGACTGAAAGATGTGGCTGAGGAAACAAGGAAATGAGGATGGATGTAGGAGGAAAAAAAGTTGCAAACTCCTTATGTATGTTAGAACTGTCAGGACAGAACAAATGAAAAGAACAAGTACACCAAAATTATCATGATGTGCCTGAGAAAGACAACCTAATGTGGAAAAACTGCCATGGAATCAGAGAGTCTTAATTCTGTTTCCAAATTACCTTCTATGTTCCAAAAATTTGTACAGAGGTTACTTAATCTCCTACATTTTCTGTCTGTAAAATCAGAGAGAATGCTTATTTGATAGGCAACTTGGGTATATGCAGACTGAATTTAACCAATTTAATAGTTCTTTTCTTTCTGTTTCTAATATCTATATCTGTATCTAATATCTAATAATAGAGGCTGTTTGCCTCTATTCAATGAAGTTTAGGCAAAAGGTGAAACAAGGATTCTACTGCCTGTAGGTACAAACATACAAACAAGCTACTACAGGGCGTGCTGGGGTGTGAATATGCAGCACATCACATGCTCTGCAACCTGTTCTTTGTCCAGATTGTTATTGCTCTTACTGCACAAAACTGCACTTCAGGATACCTCGTTAGCCAACAGGAACTTGTGTACAATATATATAGGTACTCAGGCTAGGTGATCATGCTGGGCCCCTCATTCTTTATATACAAAATTATTTTCTTCTAGGAGTTACAATTTTTAAATATCTTTAGAGAGCAGATGCATCTCATATTTCAAGAACACATGCACATGGCAATAGACTACACCTGTGAAGAAACTGTTGAAGACATCAGAAATATCATCAGGCAAAGTAAAATACATCTTAGGAAACTCTTCCAAAAGCAAAAAATCCCTGAGACCAGCTTTCTGTTTGGGAAGATCTTTATATTCTGGTTCCTCTAAAAATCTAAACATTCAGCACAAACTAAATTTAAGCTTGGGAGTGGTCATATTAAAGTCAATGAGACGAAATAATGCATGCAACAGTTATGCAGGAACAAACTCCTTGCATAGTTAGGGATTTCCCTTGCTTTTATAACAGATCTATTTGAATGACTTTGGTAAAACAATTTATTTATCCTGTGGAAAAGTATGACACTCTCTGTACACAAATTTCTCCCTAAAATACCAGTGTATGTGCACACATACATGTGTGCACAAAGACACAGTTACTGTGTGCTGACTGATTCCTTGTGCTGATTGAGCAAAAGGTTAAATGATGATTCATCAGCTCACTAAACCTTTTGGGAACAGGTATCATTTTCTCTGTATTCTAGTGAATATGTGAATACTGTAGGTTATAAAAGAAATAAATGCCAGAGGCTCTGAGATGGCTGTGTTACATAAAAGTGAAAGCCAAGTGAAAAACCTGGGTGTCATCTGCAGCATCCCCCCAGCTCAGCTGAAAATGGAGAGCTGTGAAGGCACGAATGATACTTCAGCAAAACCAGCTTCCCACTGGATTGCTTTTCCTAAATGCAATGATTCGTAACAGGCAGTCCCACCTGGAGACAGGGTTTAAATTCCTGAAGAAAGCTGGCTGTGATTGATACCTGAAACTAAGGTAATACTGAGATAAATATATTGTAGACTGAGAAGGAAATCCATTTTAGATGGATTAATAAGAGATGTAGGCTTCATCTTCTTTGTCTTCTCTGAGGTATAATCTGCCCAAAATTAAACTAACCTACAAAAAAATCTGTCCCACACTATTGTGCTCATCACATCTAAATCGAAAATAGACAACCAATTTGAAACATCATTTTAGAGGTCTGATATTAAAACTCCAAATCACGACACAGCATACCAGAAACTCTATTTTCAGAATGTAAAAATCAGGCATAATACAACAGGGGTCTTAAATATATTACTTTTAAAAATCAAAGCTTGTATTATCAATGAAAAATGCCAGGATTCAGGGTGCATTTCCAATTTGCTGCAAGTTTGAGACTAAAATCATTTTTTGGTTCTATTATGAAACTAAAATAAAAACACTCCTTTTGTTCTGTGGCCTTCTAAGACATCTTACAGTAGCCTCTGGGCTCATTTCTAAAGTGAGGGATTATATGTGATGGACATAAAGCAACTATTTGTGTGTGATCTTCCCTGTAAACGTAGGAAGTAATAACCTTGAATTGCAGTCTGACCTCTGAGGCATGTTGAAATCAAATACCTACAAGGTAGGTCTATATTCCTTGCTTTTTAAAAAACACCTTTAAACACTTTTGCAATCAAAACCTAAAACTTTCATTTTAATCAAGTTGTGGAAAACTTTGTAAAGGCAATTTTTTATATGTTTAATATATACTTTACATATATAACATTTTAGTCATTCTATCTGAGGAAATTTATTTTTTAAACTTTAATATATTATTTTAATTGAAATTTCTCTGTTATTATTTCTCCGTTATTGTCAATCCAGGAAGCCATTTGAAAAACCCTAGTTTAAGAAGTCTACCTTCCTTAAGAAGTCTACCTACATACCTTCCTATCTGGTATTAATTCCTATAGAATTTATACCAATTCTATTAAAACTTATGAAAGTATTTTAACAATAAAATTTTGAAGCTTTTTGCCCTCCTGTGTTGTGTGATGATAATTTTGTTAGATCTATACTTAACCATGGTAAAATATTATTATACTTTTCCAGCTCTTAGCCTGACATTTATTGTGCAGCCTTGGGCACTTCCCTTCCTCTCCTCTTTCCCTGCCTAAAGCAGGAGCAATGAGAGCCCAGCTGGGGCTCACAAGCAGCACAGCCTCTCTCAGCTCACCAGGGCACTCCTGGAACCCACTCTGACCTTTGGCTTTCATTGTGAGGCATGACAGAATTTCTACAGGAATATTTTATGTTAAATAGGAAACTGAACTCCTTGTCCAGAATATTAACCATCTGAATTTTCTAGGAATGTGAATTCTACTCAGAAGAAACAGCAAAATTCTTCTTTTGAGATGCAGGTAATGTTGTGGCACTAAAAGGAGTGCCCTCCTGACCCCTGGCTCATACCCCGGGGCAGTAGATAGGGTTACTTCCTATCATTGCCTTACCTTGGATAACTGGTCATAAAACTAAACTGTTTTAAAATTCCTGCAACATTTCCATCAACACCTGCAGCCTGGGTTTTCCTAGGCCAGTTTTAAATTTAGTCAAGAAATATTTCCTTACTTTCACTGCCCTTCTTACTATAGCATCCCTCAAATTTCTTGTGGATTGAACAGAGTCCTCTCCATTCCCGATTTCCTATTTCCTGAGCCTCTTCATATACAGGTTAAAATCCTTCTTCCTTAAATAAAAAATATTTGTATGCTGTATTATTTATTTGCTGTCATGTAACCATTAATTACACATCTAGAATTAGCATTTAAACAATAGATTTTAGAGATAATTAATTGTTCAAAGCAGCTCATGATGTTATGAAAGAGAAATCCTTAAGTTCTCTCTGCCATTGGATTTTTTAGTAATTACTGTTTCTTTAATATACAGCTCTTTGAAGAATTGAATACACTATAATATTAATCAAAATATGGGAAGTTGCTAGTTTAAGAGGCTTGTCTTTATCTTCTGGTTCAGACATATCAAGCTGGGTTTCCTGTGAGGTTTTTTAGTTGTGTTTTTTTTGGTTTTGTTTGCTCGTTCACTTTACTGAAAGATACCGACCTGAGGCACGTTTCTGCATCCCAGTTCCAGCCCACAGCAGAGATCAGAGACACCACCATCCTCCTCCTTAAACAGGAATGATGGTGAGCCACTTTGTGCATGGAAAAGGGAGGAAGCAGAAGGAAAAGGAAGTGCATTTGGCTGAAGCAGATAAGGTGAAATGTTTGTTCACACTTAGCCTGAAAGTATGAAACTTCACTTCCCAAGTTTAGCAACAGTACCCTATAGCCAGTGCAATGTGAACTTGCTGTTGAGAAATGTGTCATCATGTTTTTAAACACATACCAAGCATTTTTTCATTTTTTCCTGTTGTGCTCAGGATGCTAAATATTTAACTTTATTCAACCCACGGCATTCATTTAAATGAAATGAAAGATCATATCACATGGCCAATCAGTTCCACTGGCTATTTAATTGTCTGGTTAACTCAAGCCAAAGTTCAGTGACCCAAAGCAGGTAAAATCCTCAGTGCCGTGTGTGATAACATCTTTGTGATCAGAGCAGTGTATGCTTCCCTAGTTCTTGCACTCACAGAATTTCCATGTATTTCCAATGGTAAAAATTTAAGATGTATTTTTTGGATCTCAGAAGGAACAAAGTATCTTTCTGTTATTCAAAGATAGAAAAACTCTGATGAGACTTGAAGAATTAAGGAAAGAAAAAGGATTAGACGTAGGAAAAATATTCTGGTTCTTCTATTACAATTCTTCTCCAAATGTAATATTAAAGTTACAAGGAATGTAAGTATAAGTGAAAAAGTAGCAACCTTGAAGTGTTAAAAAGGAAAAATAACAGAGTTTTTTTAGGAGGCTCCTCCTCTTTATACAAAGTTTCCCAAACTTAGCCCATTACATAAAATGACAATTGTGGCTTGTGGGCATTATTCCATGAATAATTTGCATTATCCCGTTCTTGTTCCTTGTGTTTCCATTGCTGCTGAGAATCTAAGGGGTCCCTGAGTGCACTAATGATCCTTAATGACTCTGATTAGCTCCACCCTGCAGACCCTGCCTATAGGTCCTGGAGCCCACACAAAATCAGGCCTGGGACTCGCCCCCTCCCTGCCCTGTGTTGTTGGAATGCCTGCTGGAGTTCTGCCATGCCTGTGTGTGGCCATGGACCTCGCTGATACAGGCCCTGGCCTGTGCACTGATTTCCTGACATGACCTCAGGCCTGACTTACCATGGGGGTCCTTCCTGGTGATCACTGGCTGTTTGTGATGCTGGTTATTGTCCATGGCCCTGATCCTGACACACACATCGAGTCCCTGGCATCACACTTGGACCCATCTGCATAACAACAAACAACAGGAGCACGGAGTGAACCCAGAGAGACAGATCTTCAATCTTCACGTTACTTTAGTCATCACAGAACAAAGTAAAATGGCTGGGGTTTAGTGTGATATACAGTGTGAGTCTTGGGGTAGAATGGATATTTAAGGAAAGCATGGGTAGAACCCTTTAATTTGTAAACTCTTCTTCCTAGAAGCGCTTATGAGAAGTTCTTCAGCAAAATCAGGTTCTTCTGATTCTGATCTTTTTAAAGGTAGGATTAGTCAATTAGTATAATGCTATTCAAGGTGACAAAAATAATAGGATTAATTAAGCCAAGCCTTGTTCATAGACAGTAAAAGCATTGGATACAGAAACTAAACATGGCTATAGAGAAAAAGGGAATTTGTAACCAAATCTCATTGATTCTGTTTTCTGCTGTATTCTTAAAACTTTTTT
This sequence comes from Manacus vitellinus, assembly GCF_001715985.3. Taxonomy (NCBI): domain Eukaryota; kingdom Metazoa; phylum Chordata; class Aves; order Passeriformes; family Pipridae; genus Manacus; species Manacus vitellinus. Next base: position 291,748 of record NW_021938838.1, read on the forward strand.
TTTTCCAAAAGGAATTGCTTTTATAATCTTCTTATTATGGACATCTTCAACACTGCAAGAACCATTCCTAATTAATCTCAAGGAAGTCAAGATCTCTTGAAAATTTTTGAGAACACCTCAAGACTACCAGGAGCCTATAAATCAATACTATCACCTGGGATGAGATGTGGGCTACTCAAGTTCAAGAGTCACGGTCCAGCTCAAAATGCTTATTGATGGTTTTGTTGGGAAGAAAAAAAAAGTTATTTTCTGGTATGAAGTAATTATATTCTGTCAAACATTCTCAGCTCATGTAATTTATGCAATGCTTGAAACAGTGGGGGCTTGGGCTCCTGAAAAGTAAGAAAAAGACCAATTAGGTCTCTCTGAAATGAACAGAACTTGAATGCTTAATATACTGTTGTGGTTTTTTGTGAACCTTCCTGAAATATGGTTCACAACTTAAACAATGAACAAAGTACCTCACCACTCGTTTCAGTGACTTCGAGGGTATTACAATTAGGCCTTTTTTTAAATGGAAAAGCCACATGGTGGCAGGAGAGAGCAAGGCATGGAAAAAACCTCCCTGCTAAACGCTTCCCTCAGTTTAGCTGTGACTTTCCCTTCCACAGCACAGCTGAAGCTTCTTGGCTATATTTTTAAATGTAATGGCCATTAACATAATTCATTAGTTACAATGCTTAACATAGTGTCCATGACTTCTAAGTTTCTGCTACTACTGGCCAAGTTCAATAGGGAATTATACAGTGAATGTAATATTACAGTAACTTTGGAAGTTTTGCAGTGCAGCTAAGATACAGAATCTATAACCTGTTTTCAGATTGTCCACACTGCCACACCTTCCCACAGCATCACTGATACAGTGACCAGAAATGATCTTCATACAGCTCTTTTCCTATGGTCGTTTTTATGGTGACACTACCAGGCTGATGACAGGCCATAAGTAGTGCTTCAAATTCATAAGTCTCTGAAAATGAAATATTTAGCCTTGAATTTTTTATGTAATGTGCCACATCATAAACAGATCTGCTATGCAAAAATGAAAAGTCTGCTTTTTCACTTTAAGATCTAGTAGGGGCAGTCTAAACCAATAATCCTCTGATTTAAAGCCATCTGGACATCCCCTTCACTTTATGGACATCCATAATTATGACACACTAATGTTTTGAGATGTCTCAGTACAGTTCTCACTGTTAGTACCTACACAATTGCAGCCAAAACTGAAGTGTATCCAGTTATTTTTGCAATCAAGCTGTAGTTTAAACAGCTGATTTCTACTAAATGAAGAATAAATGGATTTTGCAGTCGTAGCAGAGGTATAAAATCCTGACTTAAGAGCTGTGACTCTTTAACCTGTATTAGAAGATTCTGGTGCATCTTTTTTGTTAATTCCATCATTTAAATCACTGATTTGACACATTCCATAAAAATAATTTTTTCTAACCCGAACCTTTCTTCGACTTAAATGAATCTGGTTTAAAATGTTGAATCCTTACTAAGAACCACTTGCATGACTTTTAAAATAATTGATTTAAGGGGAAAGAACACATGAAGGAATCAGATTGCATCTGATTCTCTTATCTCCACACCTATCAGTGCAAGAACTTTCTTAGGACTGTAAACAGTGTTGTAAAGTCTCTGAAATTCCAGTGGTCATAGTCCTGGTCACACCCAACTCTCAATGCCAACAGGGGCAGCACAAGCCACTCGCCCTCTCAGAGGACAGGCTTCTGTCTCTAAACTCTGTATAACTGGATTTTTTTCTTTAACCTATTAACGACCAGTGCAGATCACACTGAGAAGTTTTCTAACAAAGAACTGTTTTAGTGATTAACTGATCTGACAAGAAAGCATTTACAAAAATCTGAAACTGTGTTGCAACAGAGTAGCTTTCACTTCCCCGTCTGTTCTCTTTTTATACTCAGCTTTCATAGCTGAACTTCTCACTTTTGTTCTAAGTCCATATGGTTCTTAATAATCTTAACTGACTTATTTCTCATGCTTTTCTACTCAAAAAGGAGCCAACAACTTTTCCTTCCTCTTCCCCTTTCCCAATACATGCAGAAAAGAGAGTAATACAAGAGTTGTAGAAAAACCTGTAGAGAAAATCTTCACCACTGTCAATACTTGTTAATTCTGCATCTTCTAAAATATTTATTCTGTACCAGACTCTTGCTTGAACGTGAAAGAATTTGCATTCCTATGTTGTTTCTGTGCCACCTGTTAGCTTTCAGGTTCTATTATTCCTTTCACACAAGTACTGCAGGCAAATCTTTCTTTTAGTCCTGTTAATAGTAAGCCTAAGAGTTTCACAACCACAGCCTTAACTGTCTTTAAAATGGCTCTTAACTGTGCTCTACTTCTTCCTAGAAAATGATCTGATGGTTTTGTTAAAGGAAAAAAAAGATTTCTTTAGTATAATGCAGTTTCCCTGTTTCTGCCTCAAATAAGGATCTCTCATATTCCTTGTGCTACTTCTTAAATTATCAGTAGCCTCTAAAGATACACAAAGCTCCATTGTTTTAACCCAGATATCTGATATAACTCTTTTACCATGATGCTTACAGAAATGCTTTGATGTCAGCAGGCAGCAAAGGTGTAATGCTGATGCTTTTTCTTTATGATCTTTTTTATCCTTCTTGTATATTTGCTATTTATGAACTAAAAATTCTTCAGGTTTTCCTTCAATCCTGTGAATACAGCATGAATTCACTTTAAGCAGCATGATCCTACTATGGTAAACATGATAAATTCCCAGTGAAAACCCAGGGAATGTTCACAGCAAGTTTCAGACTGGGTAAGACTTTAATGTTAGGAGATAAATGTTAGAAGATTATTAATTTTTACAGATTTAAACTACCTGGTCACCTCCTAGTACTCAGTGTTCTAAGCAGTGTTGCATTGATTCCATTCTGTTCCCTGTATTTCAGTGTAACCTGAGGTGATTTGACTCAGGTGACTGAAGTGGCCTTCTCTCAGCTCAGCCTCCGTCCCTGCTGTGTCATGAGAAATAGCTGGGCACTGCAAGCACACAGACACACTTCATAAACGGGGATGGCACAGTTAGTAAGTACGAAAGATAAGAGCAACTCGAATGACACGAAACCTCATTTTTTCCAGGAGAGTAAGTGTCTCAAGAGTTACTAGCAAGACTGATCTCACTTTCTATTTTGATAGTCACTATTTTGATCTAGGTTGAACAATCAAGGAAAATCTTTGTTTTCTACCAGCCTTCCAATATAATCTGTCAAATGGATTTGTAAGGCAGCCAACAAGAAGCATGAATATCGTTATCATCAGATGCAGCATTTTGGACCCAATCTATGCTACCTTAGGTTTGGCTGGGATTCAGTACTTTAGGAAAGGAGAAGGTCCACTGGCTGAATGGGCCTACTGCAGTCCCTGCTGCCTGGTGCCAGAGCATGCTGGCACAGCTGGAGCAGCAGGCCTGGTACATTGGTGTCCACCTGTTAAAGGAGGCAGCAGGGAACTGTCCCCACCTGCTGACATGGGCTCTTATGGGCTCAGTTACAGTTGTGGCAACAAAAATATTAAGTTGGTGGGGCTTTTATCTGTGCATACCAACATTTGCAAGAATTAACTCTATTTGTTCTGTATAAAAGTGAAATAAGTTAAGGTTGCTGTTTTAGTATCTTTTACTACATCTCAAACAGCCCTCAAAAGAAACATAGTTCTGAAAGATGCCTGATTACTGGAGGCAGCTGTCCAAGGCCATTAATGAGAACATAAGAGACAGCTCTAGCTCCTTGAACAGATCACATGGTTTACTTTAATAGCACAGTTATGAGTAAAAAGCAGTGGAGAAAGTGTGTGAACTGAATATTGAGGCAGAAAATTCATGCTAGGTATAGGGCACAGCCTGACAGAAAGGCAAATTCGGGTCAGGTAGCCTGTACTGAAGTCTGTCTGGGTCTTTCCCCTGTGAGTTGTGCAGTGCTTGGCTCCTCGTGGCCCAGGCTGCAGTGCAGTGCAGGGCTCACTGCCCATGGCACAGTCTCACCCGTGCCCATGGCACAGTCTCACCCGTGCCCATGGCACAGTCTCACCTGTGCTGGGGTGTTCAATAGCAAGTGACTCCTGCCTCAGGAACACAGGGAAATACAACTTTTTATGGGGTAGAGAACTAAAGTTACTGCTTTCTTTGTGAGATAATGCCATGTTGTTATACTGAATGTACTAATAACAATTAAAGAGGCATTAGTGGGATGAAAAAAGAGTTGGAGGTGGATGGGGTAAAGTCTGAAGGGTTTCATCTGTTTCTTACTCTTTGCTGCAAACAAGGTATGGTTAAAGTTTTTTTTAATTTCAGTGAAGGAATCCTACTGAAGGAAAGCCCTCTCTGCTGTGGACTTTTCTCTTATTGAGAAGAAATAATGACTTTTTGATAACAAGCAGGAATAACACATATGCAAAGTTCAGAGAAGTATTTTCCCATTAGCTAAGGATTTTACTTTCCCATGTTTATTTTAGTCTACAAGTTAAATTAATACAACTTAAATATACTCGGCTGTGACATAATCAGACCTGGAAAATTAAGTTCTAGTTAGTATTTGTAATTTCTTTGTAAGAATGAGTAACATAACTATTTAGCAGCTGTCCAGAACAAGATACAGGAAATTACAATATGTTTCTTAATCAGTAGTTATCTTGTATCTTATTACAAATTATTGACTTAAAAATTAAGAAAAGTAAGCATAAAAATGTTAGGCACAATTGAAATAAATAAAACTTCAAAAGTAAACACTTGATAACATGCAGTATTTCACAGTGAGTTTGCACACATTAACAAAAGTCCTTGCAAGTACTAAATTTATGGGTTTCTCATGGTGAAGTCCACTCTATTCTACAAGAGAAGAAAAAGTAACACTTATATTTGCAAGGTGAAGTTCTTCTGATGTTAGATACTTTGTACTGCTACCATATTTTCTTAGACATTACAAATAGTATCAAGGATCTCTCCTTCCTTCTCACCTAAGCCTGATCCAATTCCTCCATAATTTAATAGACATCTTGGAAGCTTAACTGAATCAAAAATTTGGAGGATACTCAGAGTACATATATTTAATACATCAATAGTTGAATTGCCTCTGAAGTATGCAATGTGTTTGACATCAAATATAGCATGCAGTCTGTAATCATATTTGTCACACAACACAGAGTTCTCATACCTCCTGTTTTTTCTGGAGATGTATCACACTTCACATTTGACTTTTTCAAACTTATTACCATGAAGTAATGCAGTAAAGGAGCTTGACTGTGTAAACAACAATATTATTTTCAAACCTAAATAATGAATAAAAATAGCTTTAGATTTTCCATCTATCCAGAAGAGTATGTCATTTTTGTACTTTAAAACTTCTTACCCATATCAAGAATTTAACTATGGACTCTTAAAACTTTAGATTATATAAGGATTTTTGACCATCTAACGATTTTTTCTGAAGAAAAACTTAGTTTTAAATTTTCAAAGCCTTTCCTTTCCACAAGGAGTTATTTTCTGCTCACAGACTTCCTAGAAATCAGAAATAATACAATGGAAAGTAAAAATGCTGTATTCCTTACAATTTGAGCTTCTATCCACCTTGCTGAGGTTCTCAGCAACAGTGAAATAATGCTTATTTCATGATGTGGATATTAACTTATGAACTGAACTAGGTTGTCAGTACCAATTCTTATAAAGCACACAAGAAAAAAAACAAACCAAAAAGCTTTTATCCGTCTCTAGCTTTCCCTGGACTGCTTAATAAATGAAACTAGAGTATGAGGAGAAAGGACTACTGAAGAAATGACACAGATTAACCACTGAGTTCCTTGTTAGAGATTTTCTGTGCCTACTAAAGCATCTTCTTGTTTGTTTACAACCAAACTTCTTTTCTTGTCTTCCTCTGTCACAGTCTGACTCATCTGCTCAAACAGCTTTGACATCTTGGCAAATCTCAGGTGATTCTGAAATCTTCGTGCAGCAAAAGCATAAAGCAGAGGGTTAATACAGCTACTGATGAACACAAGTGCTCCAGAGATGTACACTCCTTTGTCTACAATTTCATCCAGTGCCAGAGACATTTCCTCATGAGAGAGTTCTATTTCGATGGAAACAATATCCAGGATGTTGAAGAGGTGGTGAGGGAACCAGCACACAATGAATGCCACCACGATGCTGGCAATGAGCCGGCCTGATCGCTGCTTAGACTGGGAAGTCATTCTGCTTATCCTTCGGGCTACGCACACGTAACAAGTGCAAATAATGAAAAAAGGGATTACAAAACCTGCAAGAGTCTCCAGCAGAAGATAGGACACCTTCTGTCTGTTAGAAGAGTAGCTGCGACACGTGCAGAGCAGTTGACCATTCGTTTCTTCTGTCTCTTGAAAGGGAATGACAGAAATGCCAAAAGTAATAGACAGGAACCAAATGAGGAACATGATTAAAGAAATCTTTTCTTTTCTTTTGTATCTTTGAATTGTGAAAGGGTAAAACACAGCCACTAACCTCTCCAAGCTCAGTGCTGTAATTAGAAATATACTTGCATACATGCTGCAGTAAATAATGAAAACCAGTATTTTGCAGAAGATGACTCCAAAAACCCATGAGTGAGCAAAGGAGTAAATCCAGATTGGTAAAGTGATCAGCACGAGGACATCAGCAATGGCCAGGTTCAAGATCAGCAGCACTGAAAGAGACACTTGCTTCATTTTTCTACAAACAGTCCAGATGACGATGCAGTTTCCAGGGGTCCCAATAATAAATGACAAGCTCAGTATTATGCAGACTACTGACCTCACAATATTCCATGTTGAGTGGATACTGCTTTCCTCAGCTTGACTCATTCTGGAAATTCTTCAGTTCTTGGTTGCTCTGGGCCCTGCTTTTATTCTGAAGGAGTTAGTGAGCTACTGGAGAGCAAGTTCTCTAACTGCTGCTCTGTAGGGTAGTGTGGCCTATGATCTCCTATCCTAATGCTCGCTCTTACACACATCTGACCACATAGGGCAGTTCCTGTTGTTTAGGAAGATGTGCATTTTCGCACACAAAGCAAAAATAAAAATACAGGGCAGCATCTGACTTTGCTTTCAGTTTTACATCCATCATGCTTTAGCAGATTTTGAAGCCTGTTGGTGGTCTTTCTAAGCAGTCCTTATTTAAAGAAACTCACTACTTTGTTGAAGTTACTGATCTAATCAACAGCTGTGAGCTTGCTCACATGAGTTAACTCAACATTTTATTTTATAGAAACAAAAAAAATAAGAGGGGTGGCAGATAAACTACAAATGTGCATTATATGTTTGACAGGAATTTCTGTTTCAAAGCATAAAAAGTTGTGTTTACTGTCTTCCTGTCACCTCTTTTAATTCAGCAGAAAACAGTCAACCACAATTTAGAAATACATTGGCATAGAGGAAATCAACATTTGCCCTATAGTGAGACTGTCTTGGTACAATAAAGTGGGTTGGACCTGTATTTCGAATTCTCTGGGAAATTGGCATTCTTCAGCCAAACAATAACCATGAGGATTTCCAGTCTGGATACAGGCTTACAGGAGGAAATGCTCCATGTCAGAGGGAAAATATATGACTATGTTTTCCTCCTGAATGTGTCCCAAATTCTTCAGAGTCTGGCCAAAGAATATGAACCTATTTTGTTATCCTGATCTCAAAACATATTCTTTTGAAGTTAAATTCTAAAATGTTAAAGGAGGAACTAAAACAGCAGCACAAGAGAAATGTTCAAGAGTCATAGAAGTGAAACTGGAAGGGTATTTACCATGAAAAAAGATTCACAGAAATGAAGGAGTTATGCATAGGTTTTCTAAATTTAAGAATGTGATACAGATTATTTCCCTAATTTTACAAACCTGGCAAATGTAGTGCATAATATCAAGTTGAAAAGTATTTTTCACCATGTAAAAAGGATTGCAACGTCATCACCCCCAAATCAGCTTAGCTGGTTTTGATCTCGTAAGAGTATAATGAGATCAAAAGCAAATCCAGAATAACTCCACTGAAGTATTATATCTTCAAAATACTATTTGTGTAATAAATTTTAATTTGGATTTAATCTGATACATGATTCCAGTTCCTTTCATTTTTAACTACATTTAATTAAGATTGGGTAGGGGAAAATCCCAACCAAGTTGTTTGTATTCTAAAGGGAATTTCTGAAAACCACTTGTGAAAATGGGAGGAAGTTCTGGGCAATGTTGCTTCTTCTAATGAAATCACCTTTATGCACATTATTTCTCCAGAAGTAACTTCATAAGGGCTATTTCTTAATTTATTGCCAGTGGGTTATCTTGATTAAACTAAGATGCAAATTTTCATTGGAAAAAAAAATAACAAAGAGAGATGCCTAGTACTTTTTGCCACACAGTGCTACAGGGGCTGGCAGGTTCTTTAAGTAAAGTCCATCTTTTGTTGGAAAAGAGCAGTTGTCTGTACAACCATTGGTATTAGTATAGTTCTAATCCAGTGGTGCGTGGTTGAACTTCCAAAGCATCTGTCCTTACAGTTTTCCAAAACATGTTTCTCCACTTCAGCTGAAGTTTGCTTGCCAGATGGCCTCTGCCTCTGGCTGTGTCTTTCATTTGAACAAGAAAACAAATGAATCTCTGAACTGGGATTTCTGTTTCTAAAAAGATCCCAGAGAAGTATTGAAATACTAAGCTTTGCTTGAATAAGACTCTGAAGACAGGCTATTAGACTAAATATCACAGACATTAGAGTTAATGTTAGCTAGGGAGCATGTTTCTGAAGAGCTCTGTGTGACTCCTGGCTCACTATAAAAACTGCAGACTGTCAGCAGTCTTCAATGTTCTCTAAAAGTGTCTGACTGTCATCAAATTTGCATTAGTAGTACACAAACTTTATGGAAAATTTAGCAAATGTTTCCATTAATAGGGGGAGCAACACAGTATATTCAATCACACACAAAACACAACAGTGGCTGAACAACCCAGGATCTTACTCACCCTGGTGACCAAACGTGGGTGGGGCTTTAACGAATGGAACCACGAATCTGGACTTCAGGCCAAGCAGCTCTGGTCTAATTCATCAACAGGAGTGAAATTAGGCTGCATCTGTGTGCTTAAAAAAAAAACAACCTGAAGTTTTTTGTGTGCATGCATATTACATGTAGTGCAACAACTCGGTCATCAACACAGGAAAGTTCCTGTAAGTCTGTCACCTTTAGATTGGCAAATAACTTCTGAAAAATTTCCAAGCTCGTGAAGTCTGTGTTACTGCTACAAACCACTTTGAATGGAATTTGCTTTGGCTAAAATATCAGGTGTGTGTTTCACTCGTCCTTCAAATGATTTATTTCACTTTGAATGCATGCATGAGCTTCCCTCTGGTGGACGCTCTGTAATTCACACCACCACTGAGCATTTTCAAACAGCTGTCTTTGCACCACCAAATGTAAATTAGAATTGATATTTATAAATTATAATTGCATATTTATTCTGAGAATCAGAATTTCACTTCAAGATTCTAAGAGTCTTTGGGTCAGAGCCTCTGCACAAAGTGCATCCACCCCTCCATGCAGCCAAGAGCATCCCTGTAAGGATTTACAGGCATGGCAAACCCGTAACACATAAGTTATATCAACAGCTGTGCCAAAAAGACTTTGAAAATCCTCTTTAAATTTTGTCTTCGGGAGGATCCCCTGGATGTTTGTCTAGCAAGTGGCTGTGCAGTAATGATTCCCCAGTACCATGTGTCTGCTGAGAAGCTGGGACTGATGTTATAACCTTGTTTCCTGCTAATGCTGAGGGGAGGAAGTTACTAGTCCGAACCCCTGAGTTCTTCAGCCTTGAATCAAGGTAGTATTTGCAGGATTTGTACAAATGTTTTACAAAAAGCTTAATTCAATGGTGTGAAAATGACACACTTTGCCTTGATCAGAAAACTATGGGTTAGTTCACAGCTGACCTAAATGTTGCTTTCTCTCCTATATAAATGGGATTTCATGGAGGTGCAAAGCAGCTGTTAACATCTCTGCTCTGCAATTACTGCAAAGGAAAGTGCAGTGTAGGAAAAGACACACCCCAGACATTTCTGTGGTCTTGCAAACACTTTGTGACAGCAAGTGCAAGAACACTCTCAGTGCTGCTTTACCACAGAGAAAATAACTTTGTGAAGAGCTGCTCTGGGATCAGTTCCAGAATGTAATAAAAGATGTGTACTTTGCACTATGAAGTTTGAAATATTCTGTGCTGCGTACATTGTTGTTAATCAGTATTCTAAAGATATTAAAAAACTGTATTCTTTACTCAGCCCAGTGGCAAATAATGATAGTTTTATATGACTGGCTAGAGAAAATATTTCCTTCTTGTTAAGCTCAGGGAAACTGCTTTAGAACTTTGACAGGGGAAGTGCTTACAAGGCTCCTGTTGTATGTACACCATACATGCTTACATATTTGCACCTCTCTTGCCCTAACAGACTGATCACAGGCAGTCAGAACATGTTTCCACGGTGAAAACCATGGGGAAATATTCTCCTAGTACAGACATACCAGGTGCATCATATTAGAGGTGTTAACTATATTTATAATTCTGACTATAAGCAGGAATACGAACAACAATTATGCAGAGATTATGAAAAACTTAAGATTTTCTCAACATTACTATGAATGTACACAATTTTAGTTTCTTGTTACAGTACAAGTTTTGAACAGGAAATGTGTAGATGCATTACATTTTAAGGTGAGATTCTGGCCTGCCCTGAATCAGCTGTCACTAACCTGCTATTTGTATGTATGCAAACTGTTGCTGGCCAAAATCCTTATCTGGCACAAGCATATCTGGCACTACAATGCTACTGGGTACATCAAATACAGCATTTACATACTCTTCCTTTTGAGTAATAAATTAGTGATGACAAATACTACCTGGACGACTTGCTGCCAAATATTACTTGCTGGGTTTTTTTATTGTTTAGCTAAACCTATGGCCATTTTACCTTGTTTACTGGGATTATTCTACCGTATGATCGATGTCTCTTTTTGTTATTCATCAGAGCGATGAAAGTCTTTCGCAGTGCATGTCTTAGTGACGGACCTGTGATTAAAAACACAAACCCACACTTCACAGTGCATGTGCAGCAGCCGCAGAGGTTGTTTTGCTCTTGTTTTGCTCTTGTTTTGCTGCTGTTTCGCTCGTTACCCGAGCACACGCTGTTTCCTGGACCATGATCTGACGTCAAGGGCTCTCCCGTGTAGTTCTGTATTTCCAACACAGGGCGGCACTGGGGAACCACCTTTGCTTTTTGGCTCAGCCTGCAGACCACGGGGCTTCAAGGCCGCGGGTCTCCACAGAACAGGCTCTCCTGCATTAGGAGGTTGGATGGTTGTGACTAAAATTTCAATATTGTTTCTAATTTTTTTGTTAAATTAATAGATAAAAATCACAATATCTTTTTTGTCTTGTAGATCACATTATTTTCTAAATACTCTTATTTCTAGCTGTCTTAGTTCTGTTTTGATATATATCCATTTCCAATGTTACATTCTGCTGTAACTGATACAGTAAGGGCAAATCCTTCTGCAATAAAAATAACATTAATTTTAATTAAATAAATTTAATTTTCTATGCCTCCGAAGGAACAAAGTTTGGAAAGTTTGGTAAATATATTAACAATTGCTCCTTCAGTGTAGTTTCCATTTGTGTCTTCTTGTAGTCTTTTTGAAAAGCAGATCAAATTGTGATCTCTCATGTTATGAAACAACCCTGCTCAGCAGATCTGAGCACTTTTCAAGACTAACTGATTTCCTTTAATACCACTAGCTTGGGTTCTAGTGTGACATGAAGCCCTGGTTTTGTGGCTTCTATCAGGAGGCTGGTTAACTGTGCTGAAATCAGAAAGGCTTACGAGGTGTGTTAGCTGAAGAAACCTGGAGAGCAATGCCCACGCCCTCAGCACTCAGTAATTACCATACCTGCCATGCTGTTCTGCACAGCTCCAGAAACCTGCACTTTGCACCACGCTGCTCTTCAGAGTGATCTTGTCCAAGCATTCTTAATCTGAAATAAAGAGTAGTCAGTGGCAGCTCTTTACTAAGCACACCCATAATATATTGTATGGAGAAAGTGTAAGATATGCAATCTTCAGGCACAGGTAATTTTTTATCATTCTGTAATGTGATCTATTGCTTCTGCAGAATTTTTATACAATATTAGAAATGGCTGTGAACAATTATAACTTCTCCATCAAATGAAGCATGTGTTTTCACTGGCAGAAAGTGAAAAGCTAGCACAATTTTCTTAGTTAAAAAATATAATTATTTATGGATTTTAATAGGAGAAATGGCTAATAGACTCTAAAGTAATCTGATACATTATTCCTACATTTGAATCTTGAGCCTAATAACATGATCTGGGTTTAGGCTGTCTTATTTCTTATGTTCTAGTGTTGAGTCAGACCAAAAAGTCCTTTTAGCCCAGGATCTTGTCCCTGGTAGCAGCCAGAAGCAGGTGCTTAGGGAAGAATATAAGAACAAGCCATGTGTGACTACACTTGCCCCACATATTCTCTGGCATTTAGTCATTTGTAGCTGAGGAGTTTCCTGAATCAGGGATGGGGTTTGTGTGTTTAATAAAGTGTTGTGGACTCTGTAGAACTCCTAGGCCTATCCTTGAACTCAGGTGAAGTTGTAGCACTGCAGCTTTGATCCCTGCTGTGTGAAGAACCTCCTCACTCTGTCTGTTTGCTGCTCTCCTGTTGGTTTCCTCTGGCTCACCAAGTTCATGTGCTGGAAAACCAGCGAACAGCAGATCCCTGTTCACCCTTTCCACAGTCCTTCCCTGACTAAACAATTCCCTGACTTAACAATGCATCTGTTGTCATTTCTGAGCTGCAGCCTGAAGAGTTCTTGCACACAGGAATGCAGCTATATCCCTTTCTGTACCCTGTACAGCAATCATGCCATGCTTTTCATCATCCCTTCATTCTTTTCATCATCTCTTCATTCAGCTCTTTTATGTTCTCTTTCAGACAGAGGAACAGACTGAAGTTCAAGAGTTCAATTAAACCACAGTGTGCTGATGAGAGAAAACAAAACAAATCAAGCCACATGGGGGTCTCAGATCCCCCATCTCAAGTCTATTTGTTTGACCCCGCTGCAGTGTGACAAGGAGGACAGCTTGCCTGTCCCTACTGCACTCAAAAGTGTTCTTTTCTTCTTTTAAATTGTGGATTAGTTTAGTTTACATTCAAACCACAAAAATAATAATTAGGTTTTGTCTTTCTCAATGCCAGTCTGTGCTCTAGCATTTAGAAGACTGTTCCAAAGGTCACTGTGTCATTCTTCCTTCATTTACTCCAGATGCTCCACAATCATAGAAATCCTCACGTGATGCAATTACCTTATAATCCTTAAACCATAGGTTATCCTCTATCTGGTAGAGCTTTGTGTCTCTGTCTGTTGTGTATCCTATTCTGTGCTTAAACCACTAAAACTGAAGTGTAATTTACCATTGCCATTATTTGGCACGGTATGGGAGGCAGCTTTAATTGTGTATGTTACTGTTTTCTTGGTAGCTTTGTGTCTCGCTCTGTGTCACTGTGTGGGAAGCATTTAATCCTCCATGGTGCTGAACGGTATCTCTTTAACATCTGTTCTTTTCCCACACAGCAAATGTGTGGTGATGCTTTTTTCATGACTGCTGGGTTCCTGTCCTTTGAGCTGCAAGGTCTGAGCAGGGATGTGTGGTGTTAGACACTGCTGCTGAGCATCTGCTGATCAAGGCACCAGGGATCCCCCCATCAGGACAAATCACAAATCCAGTCACAAACTTTATCCATGTTCTAGTCCTCTGGTCGAGGCATTGAACAGAGTTAGACTGAATTTTCTAGGTTAGTGCCATCATGTAATACTAACTTCTATACAAGTTTATACAGATGTCAAGAAGGCAACCCCAAAGCATATAAAACCAGAATTTAAATAGACTTTTAAAAATTTAACTTACATTTTGAACACTATTAGTCCTTCTATGTCATCTGAGAACAATCATCTTGTGTAAACACAACAAGAAAAAATCAGTACTATCGAGCAGATTGTCTAAATGAGGAAGTATCCCATAGAAGAGAGTAAGAGAGAAGTCTTGAGAGAATTGTTTTCTGCAGCTAATCAAGGCTCCTTTAAAACACACTAACACAGCAAAATTGTTTTTACAAGTTATGTTGGGATAAGGTCCAAGCACAAGAGTTGAAATTGCCCCATAATCTTAGAACATTTTACAGGAAATCATGAGACCAATTTATCTGCCACATGAAAACTCATATATTTCTTGCTTTCAGCAGAAAATTTGTTTTGATGTCACATGATAGCAGTACCCATCTTCTACTGCTTCTATAGCTGCAATCTGAGCAGCTTCAATTCCAGCTGCCAAGCACTGATAGCCAAATTAATTCCACCATACCATGAAGAAACTCTTGAGAGTGTTAGTCTATTGTCAGTGTAGCATGCAGAAACGTTTACAGTGTCTCAAGCTGTTTTTAGCATATGAATTAAAAAAAAATAAAAATTGTTCCACTCAGTCCATCTTCTCAAAGTACAATGTCCAGATAGCCTTTGGCAAGCTTCTCCTTTCTAACAAGCACAGATGTCTCTAGAACATCATCATGCAGTTTAAAGCAGGACAGGTTAGTTCACTGCCCCTGTTCAAAATGCCCTTTATTCAGTGTTAATACCAGGAATATGCTATATGAAATGGTGGAATTTTTTAGAATTTTCATTTTATATCCACTTATTTGCCCAACAGAAAAACTACCCTGATCCAAATTTGTTCCTAGCTATGATTTGAACACAAGGATTAGAATAATGACCTTCAAAATCACTTCCAACCTTAATTTTCCTGTAACTGTATTTTTGCACTGACACATTTGACACAGCCTGACATGGTGATACTTGTGATGCTGCTGATTAAGGCATTTTCCCATGATTAACCATTCCCAACTGCCTGTGCCCCTCAGTCTAGAATGGAACTATGTGCTTACAGGAATTATCAAGCAATACTTTTTAACTCAATATGCCCAAAGGATGGTACAGTAAGTGCCTGTGCATTTGTAGGCATTTATTTTTACATATATTGACAATCAAAACTCAGATCTAAACAATTAATTTTGTAATTTTGTTAATTTTGTTTGGGTTTTAATGTTAATCAAGAAACTTTGGTAAAATGTGTGTCTGTCTAATTTGGATCTTAACTGTAGTCAGTTTTCCTACTTGTATCTAGTTTTTAATGTGATAATCTGGATTCAAAGGGTAGAAAATAAATGAGCGATCTATGTACATTACATGTCCACATCTAAGAAGACCATTTGCTCAACAGATGCATCTTTTAATGGGATTGCACATACATTTCAGATCCCAAGAGCCATAACTATAAAATGAAGAAAAAAAATTTACACATTCCTTAAAATTCAGGTAAACTCTCATCGGCTCATTTTTTAATGCACCCACTAAAGAGGAACTCTCAGATTGTTTCTTATAGGCTGGACACTCTCATCAAATATGATCAGTGTCAGATTTTTTCCATCCTTGGGTGTTGGAACAATTTAGCACTGAAAATGAGTGAGTGAAATCTTAAGGAGACTAGACAAAGACCAGCATCCCCCTCAAGACATAACTAAATTACTGACACCACCTTCAGTTCTTCTGGATACAGTTGTGTTTCCAGAAATGGGTTCATTCTGGCAGTAATCAGTTGGATGTAGCAGCAGCAGTGTTGTGTCTCTCCAGAAGCAGCTTTGAGCTAGCAGATTTCCTAAGCCCTGTATTTCTCAGCAATTTCCCTGACAGGCTGCCCAGCTGGGATACCAAACAGGTGTGACACTGGCTGGAAGTGCTTATTAAACAGTGGTCTCTTGCCTTTTCATTACATGTGTGCTAGAATCCTGCAGTGCTGCTGCCTGACTCATGTCACTGTGCCCTCCCCAACCACCCTTCATCTTGGAAGACATGTTAAGCCTCACAACATCATGCTGAATTCTGCTTTCTCTCCAAATCTTCTCCTCACTTGAAAAGTATCCTGCCTGCAGATTACAATCACCTTTCTGCCTCAGAGGGTACAAGTTTGTCTGCACAGCAAAAAATGTCAGGTTCTCCAGCTCACGCAATGTGCTGGGAAGGTGTTGTAATTTGTGGGAACTTGTGCAAGACATAAACTATCCCTGAGGGTTCAACCTACTCAGTTTTCATCACATCATAGATTGCATTTTCAACACTTTGCCTCATACACTCACCCTACACAAAACTGTATCTGCTCTTTCCATCTTCCTGTGCCACCATTCATTTATTTTTTTGAAACTTCCATATTTTGCCTAGCTTCAATTTCAAAATTCTTTGGTGGCCCAACCCAGAACACCAACTCTGAGTAAATCTTGAGTAAAACTCCCAGTACCTTAAGTCCCAGCATTCTTGCTGAGAATTTCTCACTCCCAGATTCTAATAAAGTCCTCTTTGACTGAGCACAAGTTCTGAATTCAGCTTCTTAGTCATTAAATCCTCAGAATTTACTAGGAAGCTCTATTACATGGACAGTTTGCAAGGGCAAAACATGAGCCAAAAGAGTAATATGATCTTTGTTATATGGATTAAAGGTTTGAAGATAGGAGAGATGGCAGTGACTGGATCTGTTAATTGTGGATATCCTACCCTGGTGAACAGGTAGGCTCTGATCATGTGAGCCTGCATTTCTGTATTCCCACTACCCAATTGCCCTCTTCTCTTTTTTTCTGGTCACTGTTTGACACTGCAACCAAATTTAGCCTGAAAGACAATGAGGAACACAAGTGTTGTTTATCATCCTGATGCTCTTGAGCAGCACTGTGGGGAACAATATGGAAGTGAGTGTGAAGTGCTGAGGATGCAGGAGAAGTGAAAGGAAGAAGTGTCTTTGCAGCCCCGGTTCAAATGCATGTCACATCGTGTCCTGGGACTGAGCTACTGTGCTGATATGCAAGTACAGAGCAGTGTGACAACACTCGGGTTGTCTTCACATCTTTTTTGAAACTGGCTGTTTTCTCCTAATGTGTCCAGCTCAGCACAATCGTGTTTGAGGGGATTTGAGCCAATGCAAACACTACCTAAATGGCAAGGATCAGAAGCAAACAGAGAATTCTGTTCAATCAAATAAAAGACATTTAAGCAAATAGTAGATTTCTGGAAAGGATTGTTTCTTTAAGTAACCAGAGTGCAAACTCATATCCAATTCATGGGTTTTGTCAAGTTGCCAGTGCAAGCCCTCATGGAGACTTAAACAAAGATAACATTACTGATACTGTAGTTTCTGGCGCTTAATACTTTTTATTTATGGTGGTGTTTGGGGTTTTTTTTAAGAAATGAATATTTTCTTATTAGATAGATTACGCATATTAAAAAAAATCCCTACAGTGGCAACAAACTGGCCTCTGAAGTATGGATAATGTTTTTTTCACTTCATATAGAAGTGAAAAAGATGCGGTACTGCTGTTATCAGTAGTTTCAACTGTAATAACTTCTTTTTTCATTTCTAGCCACCTTTGGATAGAAAACATGTGAAGGAAGCAGTACAAAGCATGTACTTTGTATAATAATAAGCTGGCTGGCATTTTACTGGCAGTTCGGATGTGTAGTTGGTTCTGGTATTTTTTTGAATTTGCCCTGGAAAATGACTGGTCATGTTCCTGAACTGCTGTTAATCTGCAAATGCCCTGCTGTCAAGTCATTCTCTGTGGAGAAAGAGCTGGATTGCCCTTCTAACAAAACAGCACCTGGCAATAGTTGCACTGACTCAATTAATAGCAGGGTATCATCTCCTGGAAAGCAATGCCGTATGTCCAGGTGCCTGGGTTTGTTGGTGTGCGTGACAACAGGACCAGGGACTCAATGTGCAAACAGAAATTTGCTGTGCATACTTAAACAACCTTCCAAAGGCAAAAAGCTTATTTTACTTTGAATGTAATGTCTTTGAATGTGAATAGTCCTGACCTCCCAAAAGGAGACATCAAGAAATAACTAACATACACTACTTGATTCATCAGCTGAAAGACTGTTATCTGAAGAGCCTGGGCTTGCAGAGCAGGAGGAGTAGCTATTACGTGCTTAGTGGACTTCTCCTGGAAAGGAATTAGATGTAAAGATTTTTAGTGAAGTGTGAAGACCTTCCCAGCTGCCAGAACAGCACAGAGATTTGTGAAGTAAATATTAAGATTGGTTTGAATTGAGTATGGAAATGTGCCTGTGTGACATCTTGAGTAGAATCCATGAGGCAGTGCTTACAGAAACGATACATATGTGATAACCAAGGACACAAATAGGAGCAATTATACTTGTAAATGCTGACAAATGCAGTGTGTACATCAAAAGGCCTGTGTTCTGAGAGGCCTACAGCAGAACTGTCTTAGCAGCAGAAGACCAGCCTTCTGGTAAGGGGAAGATGGCATCAAGTTTACAGAAAATCATAGGGGCCATTCCTCTGTCAGCTCTGCAGAAAGAAGACAACAGGCAATGAACTTGTCCAAAATTGACAGAGGGTGAAATTAGGCTGAGACAAAAAAAAAATCATAATAACTGTCTCCTAAAAGGCACAGAAAATCTGTCCCAAAACTGCTTTGATGCCACCCAAGGGAACCCACGAGATGTAGAAGACTTGACAGCTGTCATCCCATGAACCCTGTGTCATAGGACAAGTGATCCTGGCCAGACTATTTGGACATGTGCATTTTGAGGCTTTTGAGTATGAGAGAATGACTGTGCCTGAAAGAAGTTTTCTTTTAAATACTGTTTTACCCTTCCATAAGGTCTTTTTCTGCATTTTGTAACATTTAATTCCTACACCACCTTCCCTGTTGCAATTGGTTTTAGTCAGTCATACTTGCACACGTGGTAGTTTGCTTTAGTAGGAGGTCATTTCATGTCACCACTTGCATGGTGACTAAGCACCTGTCTTTGGGTTTGTTGAATGTAAATACACGAGGTGTGGCTAGAAAAATACACTAGGTGCTGCCTAGAAAAAAGGCAAGTCTAGATTTAGACTTGGCCTTAGATTCCTTGTATGATTTGTTGCATTTTCCTCCTTGGTCTGATTTCAGGAGAAAGATGTCTCTCCTTCCATGTCAATGCCAAGCCAACATCATTTTTCTAAACTCCTGTCAATAGGCTGTGTATCTGTTTTACCAGATTCTGCCTTCATGCACAGACCTCTGGCATGCCTCTCTTCAGGAATTACAAAAGTTGTTGAATACTGAATTCAGTGAGGTAAGAAAAGTTTCAGTTTTATACCTGATAATGTGTACTTCTACTTGTCTTTTACTCCCACATCTTCATTTGTGACATTGTTCATGTTAGTGTATTAAGCATTCGAGGTAGGAATATTTCTGAAAATTAGTAGACATACTGAGTGATGTAGGGAGCTGTGAAGTAGACACAGTAGTGCCCTTGTTGCAAAGTAACCTTATCAGAAATAGCTTTACCCTGAGCACAAATTGATAACATCTGGTTCAGAATGTGTATTTCCTCAGCAGGAGGAGATATACAAGTGAATCAAGGAAACCTTGTACTGCCCATCAGCACAATCATGACTGATCATGAGATGTGATTGGAACTGGTTCCAAGTTCCGGTTTTTGTCTCTGTTTAGTTTCTGCTTCTGTGGACACCCCCCCTCCTGCCCCTCAGCCGGACACCCGCCCATGACCTGTCAGTCCGGGCACACAGCCCCACTAACCGGGACTGCTGAAGCACAGAGGCCTACAACCCTTCTGGTTTAAATTACTGTAATTACAGGTCTACCTGTACTTGTGACACGTATAGAGGTCTAATGATTTTTTTTTTCCAGTATTGCCAAATGCCTGATCCCAGGGACACTCTGTACCAACTACCTGTTACGTTACTCGGGTGTTGACTGATCAGATGCCCACTCCCTTGACTGTTTAATACTAAAACGTCCAGTTCTTCCAAGAACTTTTGCTTTCCTTTAAACCATTCTGACCACGCCCCTCGCGCGCTACTTATTTTTAGACATGTTTTGCAGCAAATGCGCCTTACTTTCAGCAGTCACCACGACCACACGAGCGTGGATGTTGTGGTGCGGCCCCAAGGCGCTCGTCCCTCAGCACCGCTCCCTCAGCACC
>NW_021938838.1:312578-337923 GCF_001715985.3 Manacus vitellinus
TACACCTCCGGCTCGGTAACGAACGCCAGACCGCGCTGCTTAAGTTTCTCCTCTGTGTGAACCTTCCGTGAAAGAGGCTGGAATCAGACGTGGAAAGAGGAGTGATTGGGTGTTCTAGCAGTCGAGCTACGTGTATTTAAAAAATAATTGGCTCAAACATGAGAAATGTATATTCACTACTGGCCTGTGGTTTCACCTGTTAACACAAAATAGTTTGTATTGAATATATAGGCAATATTCGTATAATAGTTAGTAATATGTGTTAGATGTTTTTTGTATCTATTGATGAGAATTGTAAATAAATTTTAAATGTTTTAATAACTTGTCTACTGAAACTGTAATTCTTAACCATTCCAAGACAGTAAGTGCATTTGGTGGCAGTAGTGTCAGTAGGCAGTCCTGTGAATGTGTTCGGTATGCTGCACATTCTTATTATGCGATTAGTCTTAATGGTAAGGGGGGAAGAAAAAGTAAGAAAATGGGAAAAATATTGGGAAAAGGATAGTCAGTGGCATGCTGTTCAGTTTGAGCTCCATTTCTTGATAATAATTTAGGCTCTGATGTTAACTGTATTAGTACTGTTACAGACTTCTGACATAAAAGGGTAAATTCTAACACAGCATCTTCAAAAATGTTCTTGTTATCTCAGGAACAAGGTGTATGAATCCACAGTTCTTAATAGACTGCTGAACTGACTGACAGGATGTAGATTTGGAAGTAGAAACTGCAAAGGGATGTCCTAAGGGTTGGGAGTTGAAACCTGAACAAAAGTTCTTTGAATTCTGCCTGAGGAAGCTAGAAACAGTCTTTTATCCCATCTTTCCACTCCATAATGCTGGGTTTTAGTAATAGGCCTTGGCACTTGCTTCAGCACAAGCTTCTTGATGACAAAGGTGATAGTGTGTTAGTTGCTGATCCAATATTGAACTCTAGCTGTGAAGGAATCAAAGATTTGAAAGCAATACTGATTGTAGAAGCGTGGAGTTACTACTGATGGATCTGCTGTAAGTATATATGTTCCCTAAGGATGGTTTTAAGAACCATGGCTGACCTACATTTTCTTAAGAGACCTTCTGGTAAATGCTCTGGCTGAGCACACATTTATCAATGAGTGCTTTACAACAGACTGTCTTGCTGTTGTAAACCAGCAGTTTTCATCAAACACTACGGAACTTGCATCTCTTACTATTCTCTTCAGTGTCTGCATTTTAAAGTTTACTGTTTTCTGCTGCCTGGTCCTCACCTGTCCAGAAGGTGAAGAGTCAGTGGGTTCTAATGTAGTTTTTCTGGGCTGCCTGTATGTTTGAGAAAGCAGGTACTCTTGGGGAGTGATTTGCTGTAACTTCCTATTGTAAAATATTATGTTTTTTTGATTTATAGCAGTTACTCTTGTAACCTGCAGTAAGGGCTTAGTTTTGATTAGACGTGACATGGGCAGTGAAGGTCAAACAAACAAAGGAGAGGAAGGAGTAACTGTCGGTCACCTGCTGGTTCTGGATGAAATGTTCTCATCTTGATTTTAGTTAACTTTTTGTGACCTTTTCTTCACCTTTCTTGCATATGTGACATGTTAAGATAAGCTTTTTAGGAATTACTGCCATGAGGATGGTGGAAGGGTTTAGTGGAATTGTTTAGGGAAGCATTCTAAGTGCTGGCTTAACACAGGTGCTTGAGAGAGGGAAGAAAAACCCACATTGCCTGGAAACACAAATGAAAAGGACATCAAAGCGTGTGCAGGGCTACATTATACAGGCCCATACAAGCCTGAGATGATTTTGGAGATGGGAATACAGAGTTGATTCCCCTGATTTATCAGGCTGGCATCCAGATTCCTAATTCCTCGTATATGTTCAGTTTTTACATATGTTTTTGTCTTGTAGTAAACAGGATCTCATGATCAAAGCACTTACACTTGGTTTGTTTGGAAGCTAAAACCCTTCAGTAGAAAGAGGAGTTAACAAGTTTGGTCTTATTCTGTGTGTAGCAACACGGCCACCTGATCTGAAAGAATAAAGAAGAGATGCTGTTTAAAGGAATGTTGTCAACATAATGACACTTCATAAGCGTTTTAGACTAGTGATGGTCACAAGACCCAGTGTAGCTTGCTCTCAAACTGTTTTTTGTAATGACCTCACTTTGCAGTTGCAGCCTGTGCTTACCCAACTCACGGAGGAGGAAGCAGAGCAGTAGCTTGCACGAGCATTGCTTGTGGGTAACTATGTTCTGCTGCCCAGGCACCAACAAAAATACTGCCTCAAGAAATCTCACATCTGAAAATACATGAGCTGCATGAATACAACCTGGTAACTCTTGGCCATGGTTGCGATGGCAACAGGTCTCAGGTTTGTAGAGGCCCCTGACTGGCTCAGGTGAAGGGAGGTTCTGTGGAAAGCTGGGCCGGTCCAAGAGCTCAGTGCTCACCCAGCTTTCCTTGTGCCTGCTTATTGGCCACTTTATGGGGTCCTTTGACTTGCTAAAGGGTGAGAAGGTGAACACGTTTAGGAGAAGTGATTAATATGGTGATTGAATTACTTTAGTGGAGCAGCTGGCACAAGGAATGTGGAGAGTGGCACCACACCGTTTGGATTAGGTCGGCTTTTCACCTGGGCTCTGCATCATCAGGGGGCCTTGGTAGCAGGAGCTGCTGTGCCTGGAGCTCGTGTTTGTACATGACAGGGGACCAAACTGGCACGGGTAGTAACTACCAGCAAAATACTGCAATGCAATTGCTCACTTTTCCCTGAGATTTGGATAACAAAGCATCAAGTGTATTCAGATAACAGTGATTTTACAGAAGAAGAAACAGGCAAAAGTCAAAGCCTTATGTCCAGAATCCTGGCTGAATATCAAGCACAATGCTCATTAAAATCTAGGGTGATTATCTTGGATTCCTCTCTCAAGTGTTTTTGGGGAAAAGGGGACTAATTAAGATACTGATTTGCTTTTGTGCCTTTTTAAAGAGTTTTCTGTTTAGCCAGGACAATATATTTATACAGAAAAATCTCCTTTAAGAACCAAAATAACCCTCCAAATACTTCTGTTCTACTGACAATATCTACTAAATATATACATATTCTGTGCAATTCCTTCTGTGTATCTGCTTCATGTTTACATGAATCATAACTTTTTTGTACTTCAGTTTGGTTATATTCAACAGGCTTGTCTTCTAATGCTTGTGAGAAGTAGTTTATTTTGTGGCTGCTCTTCCTGCATTTTCTCACATAGCCCATGGATAATCACTGCATACTATCTCACGTGTTAGACATTTTTGGAGCTGATAACCCGTCCTTATAGGACCAGCATTGGATTCACTGAACTCTTTACCTTTTACAGCTGACTCAACACAATTACTATATCAATGTTCTGATACCTTCTGCAAACAATTTGTTAGGTACTTGGCTAAAGTTTTCTAGAAAGACACCTAAATGAAGTTTGTTAATAATTGATTTACATGTAAAAGAGCTTTGCCTGTGAATTCCTGCTGACTGCTAATTGAGGTGTGCATGTTTGTATGGTCAGCTGGCTAGATGTCAGGAGTGGTTTAAATGTTTATGCCTCATGTGATCCAAGGTATCTGGAAGTATCATGTGAGATGTTGTTTGCTTTCTTGTTCCTAATTTTAAACACAGGCCTCTTCTGTGGTGTCTGTGAGCCACTTGGAGATGTTCTCCTTAGAGAACTGTGGTCAGAGTTTAACATTAATTTGCCAGGGAAGTTGGAAATTGGTTTGTTTTGAAGGAATGCTAATTTATAGAACCAAAAAGATGACAGTTATTTGAGGAAATTATGCCAGTTAAAAAGTTATAATAGTTGATAAATACTCAAAAGCATTTGCATTTCAGATAAAAGTAGTAAAAAAAGTATCAATTGATGGTCTTTTTTTTTTTTTTTAATCCCACACATGCACACAAAAAATAGCCCAGCCCCCAACCCCATTATTATGTAGGCACTATTTTTAATTATTATTTTATTTTTCTTAACAGATAAAATGTGAGATCCTCCTGTTCAGGGGGTTTGTTGAATGATCATTTGTCTTTGTTGTCTGAGCAGTATTAAGACAAGTCACTGTAAAGGTGCAGTTTGCTCATAGTCTTTTGATGGGAACTGTGAATCTGTCACTAAGACTTAAGGATAGTGATAGGCATGAGTATGGATGTGTCCTAGAGCTGATTGTTGTAATTCACAGGCTTGGAAAAGTCCAAGGCCACTCTTAAACTCGAATGAAACTTGTAAATGTGCTTTCCATAAAGTGTAAACATACAAGAACCCATCCCAAAAGGAGATCTACTTGTTCTGTCAGGGCAGATAAGATGAAAAAAATCAGCCAAGGATACTATAATATTGGAAATGAATTGGGTTCATCAGTGTATTGGAATGAGTTCTGTTGGGATTACTGTCTGTGAAAAATGAGAATGTGCTAGAAATCTGATGGAAGTGCCTTTTTTTTTTCCTGAATATGAAATCTCATATTTCCAAATGTTGTAGTTCAGAAATCAAGAGAGGAATTACACAACTGCAAGCTGGGAAGCAAGGGTACTGCTGAAGATCTTTTCTTGGACATCCAGTTTTAACTAGTGCTGATGTATTTGCAGAACTCCCCTTGCCAGTTATTTTGGGATCAGTCTGCAGGCTTTAAAAAGTATGAACTTTATGTAATGTTTCCAGCAAAAAGGCTTAGAAACTACAGATACTGGTAGATGAGAGGATGAGGAGAAAAATTGCTTAAAGATAACTCTGCCCACAGATGCTTTCTCTGTATGACCTGAAAGCAAAGGGAAAGATGTTTTTCTACTGCTTTTAAATTCCATCATAGAAAATTTGGAAAGGTATGCCCTTAATTTACAGAATTAATCTTCAATGTGATATTTTTTAACCTGTTACTTATCAAAAAGCCACCAAGTAGTTCTCCAGCCAAAAGGTAAATCATTAACACTGTTAAACTGGGTGGGTTGAGGACTGAAGATCTTGCATATTTCTTTCCATAATCTCAAAAATCAAAATTTGTATTTTATTTCCTATAGCTTCATCATGAACCCTCTTCAGCTTGCAAATATACTTTAGAAATAAAAACCCCAAGCTGTGAATTATGGTGATTAGCAGTTTCACTGTTAATATGGAAATGTAAATATGACAGGCATTTTTGTTAATCCCTGCTTTATAAATAATCAGGCCTCATACATGTACACGAGAATTTATTTTTTGACTCCAGGATGTATCTTGGCACAGGTGGGACTTGTCCCTTATCTTTTGTTTAGAATTGCAGAAATCACCATTTTTCATCTTGTTCTTTATCATCCCTTGAGTAAAAATCAGTATGTCATGTTTCTCATCCTCTGCCCTGAACTGGACACAGGAGCACAGCCTCTGTCCTCAAGAAGCTTGAAGATAAAATATCTTAACTAAATTAAACTTGCACTTAATCTAAGATTACTCCATTAAGTCCAAGTGAGACTTTGTACAGTTTCCTGCTTTCAGCACTTTTGTTGGTAAATGTATCTTGATTATAATTTTTAACTTCTTCAGTTGTGAGTTTGCCTACTCTGAGCAGGACTTGCTGAGGTTTTTTAACTGCACTCGCTCATCAGCAAGTCCTTCAAACTCCAGCTGTTTGTCTAAGTCTTTGAAAGGTATCTTTGCTGGAAGAATTTGATTTTTACCCAAGGAAATGAGATTCCAGGATAGAACAAAATGTCACTCTTCTTTGTTTTGCATTGAAACCGAAGGCAAAATCAACCTGTTCCGTCCTTGGCAGGTCTGCTGCTGAAACTGCCAGTCACCAATGATTGATATAAATAGAATTACATTCTGTTCCTTTTCTAATTAAAAACACTGATACAGCAGAGGCACGACACTGGAACAAGCTGTTGCCTTAGTTTTCTAAGCAATAACTAAGTAGCATTTTGTGAGGTTACAAGACTGAACTTCAGTAAACTCTTTCTAGGGTGTGATGCAATCCTATAATCTCCCTTACTATGCTTTCCGGCATATCAGTCCTTGAAATATGACCTAAAATAAACCATGGTCAGCTACTGGGACTCTTAACGTTTCACTTAAGGCTACAAAAATAACACCATTAGAAACCTAATGAGAAAGTAGGGGTAGTTAATAAAGAAATCCTTGTGGTGAGGCATAATCTGCAGTGGTTAGGGAGTGTTTTGGACTGTGGTTGTCCAGGTCTGTAGTTTGAAATTCTATCCTCTTTCAGTTCTGCAATAAGTGTTTCTCTAAAATCACAGTTAAATTAAATGTTCCACTAAAAGATATCTATTTCCTGAAGCTATTGCTAAGTATTAGTGTTTTATAGAGCTTAAACTGTTTTGATTAAGTAACTTACTGGGGGGTGGGTGGAGGGGGGACACAACTGTATGGGTTAGAAATTAAAAAACTTCAGAACTAAACATCAGCAAGTAAATAGGATACAGTTGTGCACACCCCAAAAAGGTGGCTGTGTGGAGCTGAAAGAGGCTGGGAAAACCCTTAAGAAGGGCCTTCCTTCTAAATTTTTCTCACATAGAAAAACTTTTCAGATGCCGAAATGTTTTTGCCTTTCTGTTTTTTGAGGAAAAAATGATTAACCATAACAGAATGTAAGACATTTCTCTGAAAACTTGCTACTGAAAGCTGTAAGAATGTTTTGTTAAGTATTTTTCTAATTTAGAAAAATATTCCTGTTTCCATCTAGCATTTAAAAAAAAAGAAAAATAAACCTCAGTCAAAGGAATACTGGCATTTAGTATATGCCTCAAGAAAGTGCAATTACAAGACCGAGTATTACTGTTGTAATGCATACGAAGGAAAAAAGTGAGGAGCAATACTGTTGTTGCATCCAAGCCTGCATGTAAGAGATATGAAACTGTATTTTGACATTGTTAGCCAACTACATCTTGTGTTGCAAAAGTGTGGTTGGAGGTGAAGAAGGGAAGATAAAATATAAATGGATCTTTTACTTTTCATGTTTTTAATCTCAAAGTGATAGTTTGCAGGCAACTGTTTAAAGAGAAAAAAGACTTTTATATGCAGTTGTGACACTGAAGAAAAAGTTCTTTCAGAAAGATTGTTTGTACTTTAAAACACAGATAATTTTGGTAATGTCCAAGGCAATCTTTGTTTTTCATACCAATGGGCTAATGTGACATGTTCCTTTATAGTCCTCTCTTGGAAGTTATGAACTGTTGATCCAGAATTATTCTATGTAATGATTCCTCAGGTACTGATTTTTTAAAATTTAAGTATTTTCAGTGGAAAATGTACGTGTAGTACTTTCTTCTTATATAATTTTTTTTTCCAGTTACAAAATTTTATAGTGTCTCTGGATGCAGTGATGATGCAAATGAGGGCTACAGTATTTAGATAGTATATTGCAATGTAAAATGTTATTTGCTTTAATTGTCTCCCTTTTATATTTTCCTCTTTCCTTTTTATATATTTCAGTTCCAGGCGACTTAGGTAATCAGTTGGAAGCAAAGTTAGATAAGCCATCAGTAGTGCACTATCTCTGCTCTAAGAAGACAGACAGTTATTTTACACTCTGGCTGAATCTGGAATTGCTTCTGCCTGTCATCATTGATTGCTGGATTGACAATATCAGGTAAGACCAGAAACATTGCTCTTTGCAGTTAGTGCCTTTCCTCAGGCTGATGTGCAGAATGGCTGCCTTAAACTCTCTCTGCTGATTCAAGACTTGTGAGAGAAATGGCTTGGAATTCTGCTGGCACTAACAGGAGAATTCTGAAGGTGTGGCTCTGTTGTGTCTGAGCCAGCTGTTCATCACTGATGAGGAACAGAGGTTCTCTTGGCTTCTACTTTCTCTCCTACCAGTTACCCAGTGTAGGTTGAGCACTTCTCAGGCACCTTTGTGGGCTTTCCTCAAGAGAATGTTTTCTGCTCCTTTTGGAGCCAGACTCTTCTTGATGCTGCCCAGCAACAGGACAAGAGGCAATGGGCAAACTGATACCTGGGAAGTTCCACCTGAACATGAGGAAGAACTTTGCTGTGCAGTGACTGTGCTCTGGGACAGATCACCCAGACAGGGAGTGGAGCCTCCCTCACTGGAGATATTCCAGAACCATGTGCCATGTGCTTTAGGGAGCCCCTGCTTGAGCAGGGAGGTTGGAGCAGATGACCCACTGGTCTCTTTGGGTCCTGCCTATTTTGTGATGAATTCCTGAGGTTTGGAGGAGGCAGGGGGAAGGTGGTACCTCAGGCAGCTCAGAGGGGACAGGCAGGAGGAACGTGAGCTTGAGCTTCTGCCGGCACTGTGTCATTAGGAACAGACTCCTGGGCAGCTGAGACCAATTTCTACCACAAGACACGTGGAAATGACTGGTTTGGATCACGTTTCATGGAATATTCTGAGTTGGAAGGAACCCACAAGGATCATCAAGTCCAATCTCTGGCCCATACAGAGACTGAACCCACAACCTTGGTGTTATTAGCAGATAGGGTCCTTTACAGGCAGCCCTAGAAGTCTCTTTCCAGTACAGCTGAGAGGTCTCGTGGAAATGCAACAGGTTTCATGGGGTTTTTCTCTATTTTTTTTCTTCCCCTCTGCCCCAGGCTGGTGTATAATCGAACAAGTAAGATTACAGAACCACCAGATGGAGTGGATATCAGAGTCCCAGGATTTGGGCAGACGTTTTCCTTGGAATTTCTTGACCCGAGTAAAAGGAGCGTTGGTATGTACAAGGATCGCTCTTTAGGGAGCTGCAGTGTGCTTAATGATCTGCACCAGATGAGCCTTATAACTAGAAGAGGGTCACCTTTAAAGTTCTCCACTTCAGGGACTGTGTAATAAACATCCAAGACTAATGAGTGAGGTTCTGCTCAAAACTTAGATATGACTGTGATGCTCAGTAGGATATTATGACACTGTTTCTAGATGCATTTAGTTGTGGTAATGCTTAAATCCTGTGTGTCAAAGCTTGGAATATGTGACATC
This sequence comes from Manacus vitellinus, assembly GCF_001715985.3. Taxonomy (NCBI): domain Eukaryota; kingdom Metazoa; phylum Chordata; class Aves; order Passeriformes; family Pipridae; genus Manacus; species Manacus vitellinus. The sequence continues at coordinate 321,517 of NW_021938838.1, forward strand.
TTTCAATATGAAGTCTGTAACTGTTTCCCTTATTTGCTATTAAAGTGTTATGTTCAGTTACTTCAGTCTTAGTCCTCTACCTGAGAGATATAAAAATAGTTTTGTGGTAGTTTCCAGAATTCTGCCCTGGGGTTTGCAAGAATAAATGTTGAAGTCCAGGCCAACCTTTATGAATTTGTATTATACCCTGCCTGAAGTTAATTGGCAATCAGCAAAAGTTAGGACTCTAATGTAATAACTTCTGAGGTGTTTTCTTTACAGTTCAGGAGTAAATTTTTCTCTACTGAGTAAAATTTATCCCCTCTGTGTATACTAGATTTTGCTGCCAAAATTTTTGAGAGATCAGCCACCGAGTAAGAAGTGTTAATAGCAGCATTCTCTCGATTTTGGGGGATAGTGGCACATCTCATTTTGTTTCATGTGCATGTAGCTTCCTGCAGTTTTAATGTGTGCATATATAGTATCAGAGGTAATGCCTCCAAAGGGAGTTTGTAACACTAACCTTGTTACTGTTCTGTTTTTCTCTTATCTGTTGTCTACAGGAAGCTACTTTTATATGCTGGTGCAGAGTTTAGTAGACTGGGGCTACAAACGTGATGAAGATGTAAGAGGAGCACCTTATGACTGGCGAAAGGCACCAAGTAAATAACATACTGTTACTTGAACAAAATTTTGCCTCTCCTAGCCAGCACCTATGTTTTGAGTCTCTTCTCCCATCCTGTAAAATCATACTTAATTTTGACTGGTTCTTGGGGCCTGGGCACTCCCGGACCCAGACGTGAGCTCATTGTTGTGGTTTCTTTTTTTTTTTTCCCCCTCTTTAAACGACTTGCCACTTAAAACTTCCTTAAAAACAGAGCAAAACAACAGAAACCCCCCACACTACCAAAGCACATGCCCACAAACCCCACCCTCCTCCCACTTAATATTGGAATTTATAAGCTCTGTAATATTAATTCCATAGACAGTTTAATGCAATTATTTAAAAGCTTATGGTTTTAAAGTTTAGCATTCACAATTAATAATTCTAACTGTGTAATCTGTATGTTTTAGATGAGAATGGAGACTATTTTGTGGCACTTCGCAAGATGATCGAGTTAATGTATGAGCAGTATGGAAGTCCTGTTGTCTTAATTGCCCACAGTATGGGTAATATGTACACCCTGTACTTCCTCAACCAGCAGACTCAGGATTGGAAGGACAAGTACATCAAGGATTATGTGTCACTGGGCGCTCCCTGGGGAGGGGTGGCTAAAACTCTCCGTGTGCTGGCCTCAGGTGGGTACCTGGGGTTGGCACTGCCTTTGGTGCACAGTGCATGGTACTGAACTAGCCTGGGAACTCTGAGATTGGAAGAGGAGAGGTTAAGGTACTACAAAGGTAAAAATATTTTTCCTAAGTGATGACAACTTGCTGTGTCAAGCCTTGAGACCAGACTGTCATTCTTCCTATTTGTGGGAGTGGACCGAATTTATCCCCATCCTGTAACCAGGAGCTATGTCCCCTCTTGACCCCTCCTGACCTCTTTTCTGCAGATTGTTCTGTCATCTGCTGTTTGGCCTCATGCTTTCTATTTCTGTCACTTCTGCCCCCAGCCTGATTGCTCTGTTCAGGATTGCAAAGCTAACAGGGGCTCCAGAGCATTCCAGAGTTTCCTTTGATTCAGGATCACAGCTGCCTGAGGTTGACATTAAGGGAAACTTGTAGACATGGCAGTGAAGTGGTGCCTACAGTGTAAATGGCAGGTGAAATTTGTAACACTGCTGAGTGAGGTCTGAGATTTAGCACACTGGATATGCTTGAGACTAAAAAAAAAACTGAATAAAGCATAATGTATTACACTAATTAACTGCAAATGACTGATGGAAAATGTTCACTTACCCCATCATGTGATACCATAATGATGTCATGTGCTTTGGCATTTAGTTCTTGATGATTCTGGTTTGGTTTTGTAGCTTACTTCTGACTTGTTAGCTTTGGATATCACTATCTTCTTCCTAATCAAAGCTGACATGAAAAATTGGACTTCATTGAAATGCAAAACACACAGCAAGTGTCAGCCTTGCATGGACAGAGCAAAGAATACTTTGCTTAGCAAAGGCATTTGAGTGTGAACAGTTGTGCACTACTCTGTAACTAATTAGAAAACTTAACTCAATACAAACATCCAATTTACACATTGTTAAATGTGCTGCAATGGCACTGTAAAAATTGATTTCCCTTTTCCCACAGGCTTCATCTGACATGTTTGCATGCTACAGAAATGGCAGGAAGTAAGCAATGTTAATATTAGCTGTATAAAATTATACATGATTATATAAAATTCCAGAGTCCTTGATTTCTGTTGGATTAAACTTTTGTGCTTTGTACCTTGTTTATCCTTTATAATGCATTTCATCCAAAATGGCTAGTTATACAAATGCTTCATGAATAGTTAAATTTCTACTGAAATGTAGTCATATTCTGATCTGTATGTCTGTTGTACTGAAGTCCATGTTTTTTGAGCAGAAATTTAAGAATCATGTAGGAAAGTTAAATGGGCAGTACCTAATCTCAGAGTGCAGTTTTAGGCTAGTCCTATCTCAAATACCTGTAAGTAAGGCACCACCACCAGGCATCAACACTTGGATTACATTAGTCTATTAAAGAGTTTCTAAGATTAACAGGGTTAGTTTGTAGAAGAATTGTTGCTTTAAAGAAATGTACTGCATTTCTTCAGGAAAGACAAGGCACGCTATGAATGCATTCTTTCTGCTTCCATTCCTGCTTATAAAATGTAATGACCAGGAACTTCATGTCAAATCCAGTTGTGTTGTCAAAGTGGTAAACAGGACACGGTGGAATTATTTTCAGTAGATTTTCTGTGATACTTTCAGCTACTTATTCATGTGCTTTGCAGGCTCAATACTTGTATCATTACAGTTGCAGTGCCAATAAAGTGAGGATGTTCCTCCTACAGAAGGCAAAGGCACAAAGTTCGCTGTGGTGGCTTGGTTCTGTTTTTTTGTCAGGTTGAAATAGGAGCAGTGTCTTCCTTAGACCTAATATTTTGTTCACTATAATACGAGTGTTGTGCCTGCTGTCTTAATTAAATGTGGTCTTGACCACATGGTAGGGCCTCACTTCAGAGAAAAGTACTTGATAAGCACTTTGTACCAGTTCTGTAAGAGAAGGCTGCAATAGTCAAGTTCTGTGTCTGATTATTCGACTGGAAATAAATTTTGTGCACAGTCCTCTTATTGTTCCGTTCAAACTGGGGCTTTCTTTGCTGAGAACTGCCAAGCAGTATGCAGTAGCTTGGTGGTGGGAGTGCACAGTTAAGTACTGCTACCACACAGTAATATGAGACAGGTTTTTTGGGGCCTTGGTGATTCTTGCTGTGCTCTTTGGAGTTTCCTTTATCTGTTTCAGACTTATGCCAACAATGTCTCCATGTACTCCTGAAGATGCATTAAAGATTGTGCTTTATGTCTCCTTGCTGAAGCACTAGTGCCACCTTATGGAATTGAAATAGCACCAGAGTGTATTTTTCAGGAATAGTGGTTTTGGTTTCAGCACTTCAATTTTTATAGCATGGTTGACCTGGACCATTACATGCTGTAACCACCTATAATAATGGAAAATCTGATTCAAAGTTCAGCTGACAAAGGAATTGAGGTGTGCCAGCCAGGGTGATGGTGAAAATGAGAAAAACAAACTTTGGTCTAAGCTATTTTTTTTTTTGGTTTGATTTGGTTTGGTTGTTGTTCTTTTTTGGTGTTTTTTTTTTGTTTTTGTTTGTTGGTCTGGTTTTTTGGGGGGAGTGGTGTTTAAATAAAAATGTTTCTAGTCATCACTATATCATCCACTTATGAAGCAGCTTTTAGTTCTGTGATGATGCAAGAACAGCTGTTAAAACATGAAGAAAGATATATATATATATAAATTATAACTTAATAATGTGTTAGTTTGAGCCATCTTTGGAATGAACTGCTAAGAAAACAGTTGTCTTGATTTCTACAAAATTCAAGAATGATTTGGTCAGACAGTAGCTCTGTAAAAAGAGTAAATCTAAATTTGGTAAAAAGATAGCAAATTTGTGGTTTATTTGATATCAGATAACTTAATACCTTTATTGATAATGAGCTAAGCTCTAGCCCTTCAGATTAACATTATATAAAAATGTAATGCCTTGTAAAAGCTTGGCCAGCTGAAAACATTTACCAAGTATAGTCATTATCAACTGTTTTTTGAAGAATTGTGGTTTTATCTGCCCCTCTCTGGCAAAGATGTAGTTTATGTTACCAGAGTAACCAGCTACGAAATATTAGTGCCACATTAGAGAGAACCTGTGTTCTGAGAAGTGCAAGTGTTTTAGCAGTCTTACATGCTGACTGGAAGGGAAGCTGCTGATACTGGCAATTTGTCCTGGTTCCCACCAGAAGTTAACAGGCTCTAGCTCTTCTGTTGAAGTGCTATGCTGAGAGTGAACTGGTCACTGAGGGCAGCACTCTTACTTGATGGCATAAGCAGAGACAGTAACAGTTGCTTCTGTTTCCTTTTATGACAGTTATCTTTTTAGGCCATTAGTAAGAATCTGCCACTTTCTTTCCATTGTACATTTTGTTATGAAAGATGTGCATGAACTGGTAAAATGCTGTGCCAAATGGTAAATAAACAATTTATACCTATCCTGGATGAAATATTGCTACTCTGCTTGTTTTCAATGTAGAAAACTTTAAACATTTCATTAAATCTATAAAGTTTCTTCATGAGTTCCCACAAGTGTGTGGACGTTAGTATTTGCTTATTCTTGAAGCAGAAACATGCTCTAGGTACCAGAAACACCGTAAAACACATTTTCGGGAAAGCATTTAAGATAAAACCTGCCAACGGTCTAAATAACGCCTAATAAAATCTGATTTCTTACTTGGCCCACACAGGAAATATTTCATCCTTTACAAAGGAGCATATTGGAAGGGCAGCAGTGTTCTTGGTTTAGTTTTTCATCAACTTTTATTTATATTGGTAAGTTTTTAGAGGTTAGTTTACAGAAATTAATTATGAAGGTCATCATAAAGAAGGAAAAACTTTTCAAGTTGTCACTGTAAGCAAAGGGACCAAACTTTTTATCTGTGTTATTGCTGAGTGCTAGTAATTGCTGCCGATTGAGGTTTATGCTTCGCTTTATGTGTAATGGAATTCCACTGTTTTGTCTAAGGTGACAACAACAGGATACCCGTTATCAGTTCACTCAAGATCAGAGACCAGCAGAGATCGGCAGTTTCCACAAACTGGATGCTCCCCTACAACTACACGTGGCCTCCAGACAAGGTGTTCGTGAGCACCCCCACGGCCAACTACACTCTGCGGGATTACGGGCGGTTCTACCGCGACATCGGCTTCGAGGACGGCTGGCTCATGCGGCAGGACACGGAGCCGCTGCTGTTCCGCATGGCCCCGCCGGGCGTGCGCATCCACTGCCTCTACGGCAGCGGCGTGGACACCCCCGACTCCTTCCACTACGAGAGCTTCCCCGACAGGGAGCCGCGCATCCTCTACAGCGACGGGGACGGCACCGTGAACCTGCAGAGCGCCCTGCAGTGCCGCCGCTGGCTGCGCAGGCAGAAACAGGAGGTGCTGATGTTTGAGCTGCCGGGCAACGAGCACATTGAAATGCTCTCCAACGACACGACCATCTCCTACGTCAAGAAGCTGCTTTTTGATCTGTGATAACCTTGTGTTGATAGTTATTTTCCTCACCTGGGATGCCTTCCCTTAAATATGGGAAAATGCCTTTTAATCCCCTGATATTTAGATATTTGAATTATTTATTTTTCTTTTTTTAAAGGTTGTGTTCAAGAAGTTGTTTGATGTCCTAAATGTTGTTTGTCTCTGATTTGTGTTTATGATGCTTCATGGTATTTTCACATTCTGCAAATTTGATCAAATATGCATTTTGGTGCCTGTGGTGTTGTCCAATGTTCACACGGACTTTCATGCAGAGACTGTGCAGCCCCTCACACATACTACATGGAACCATAGATACCTGAGTCCTTTGTGTGGTCTGTGCAGGTTTGGAGTGGGAGGGTTAGGAAGGATTGCAGTTTTGGATGCCCTTAAGACAAGGGAATGATATTAACCATCTGGAAAGCACAGAAAACTTTTTAAAGGGTCTTGCATGTTCTGATCCCCAGTTCCCAGTACCTTAGTTTGTAAATGCACATGTCTACGAGGTAAGACAGGGAACAGGCCTGCCTGGAACTGTGTTACTGTTGTTGAAATCCAGCTTTCTTTTGCTACAGCTTTTGGGGAAAAATGATAATGTGGGAATTACTTGAAGCTTCTTTATTAGCTCCTTCTGGGTTTTTTAAAAAGAAATTGTTTGCTCATCAACTTGTAGAACCCTGATTACATACAGTCTGGAGTCTGAGGAATTCTCACCCTGTGCTTTATTTATCAGTGAGGGAATGATGCTAAACTGGTTGATGCCTGTAATAACTGTAGCTGTGTGGAGTAGCACATAAATCAAAGCTAATTGAATACTGGCAAGCAATCTATACAGTATGGAATTACATTTCTGGGTGACAAACGATCTCCTGTAGTGGAAATGGATGGTGGGCAGGATTTCAAAGAGAAGTGAACTTCCTGAAGTGGGGTGGGGAATGGAAGCCAGCATGATGCCACATGGAGTATAAACCTTGCTCTCAGTCAAATACTTCATCTCTGACCCAGCTACTGACCAAGCAGCAATTGGATCAACATTGCACTCCAATGAAAAGAATGTTTTTTGGCTTAAGACTAAAAGTAATTTCCCATTATTTTCATTATTGCTGTTTCAAGAAGTTGGAATATGCTGTTCCTTAAATGTTTCTATAAATTGCTGAACATGCAAATCTGTTAATTTCCTACAGTATTGTTTCACTCAATGTTAAAAAAGAATAATTTCAACTCTGACATCCACAGAAGTGCTGGCCTAAGGGCCATCATATTTACAACCTTGATTACAGAAGTCCTGTTGGAGAAATAGTGTCACCCAGAGATTCTCTTTTGCTTGCTTTAAAACCAGTCATCCAGTTAGACTGCACTTAGTTTTCTGAAAATGCAGTTTAGAATGCTTTCAAAATGCTAGGTTCTCCAAGAAAAGTGTTTTAATAGTTTCAGAAACTCATCAAATTATTAAGGATTTACTACTTAAGAAACTGGAGTTGTCTAAAGGGTCAGGTTTTAACTAATAGCATGCATAAAATGTTTGCTGCCATTGGACATATCGGTAGGACATGTTGAAATGATGGGCTTGAACTCTTGTTATTGTAGAATGGAAACATTTTGGCAGGTTTAAGGTAGGTTTAAGGCTTTAAGTTTTAATTCAGAAATCTCTAAATGCAGAACAACTTGAACTAAGGTCATCAACAAGCTAAATGTCTTCCTAGGTTTTAACTTCCCTATGTAGCTTTATTTCCCCCCTGTCCCACCCTGCCCACATTTTTTTCCTTTACTTATGTTGAGGGAGTATACACATTTTCCTGATTTTTAAAATGGAACAATAATCTTACCCTCAGTTGTCCAGGAACCTACAGTTCAGCAGTAATATTGCCTAGACTTTTCCAGAGTAACTCCAAAACAAAAAAAACCCACAACAAGAAGAAAATAAAAAAAGAAACCCCACAAAACAATGTCTGTTAGCCAGGTGATCTATTGTATGCAGGGCTGTCAGCTGGATAAGCTTCAGACTTGTGTTCCAAGACTGCTCAAAGATGATAAAGCTCCTCCTTGGTCTGACTCAATTTTTGAATAAATTGTTATACTACTGGTTTACAACTGAAAAAATGAAGGGAAACAGCTCCTTGCAGTCTGTGTTTCTTGCTGAAGTAGAATGCCTGTTACTAAGCACTGGAATGAGTGGAGCTGGAGGCTGGACTGCAGGATACCAGTGTGGGCATCAAGGGATGAAAAAATGAGAAAACAACATAAGTAAATGATTCTTAACCTGATTTGAAGAATGTTTCTAAGCTTCATTTAGATCCTTACCTACTCAGTAGTATTTTCAGTCTCACAGCAAGAATTTAGCTTCAGGGGTTTTTTGTGATTTGAAGTTCCAAAATACATGATTCAAAACGATGCTTGTTCTTTTTATTTTCTTTTCTTTAGTACTTTTTTAATACTACTTTTTGTGACTGAAAAGAAAAAAAAAGCACAACTCTTATTCTAATTTTGGCAGTCTAATACTGTGTTTCTGAGATCAGTTGACTGTATCTTTTAACATAAAGATTTACAAATCAGCTTTCCATTAGTAGACAAGTCCTTGAGTGTCTCCATAAATAAACTTGTGTTAGTTGATAAGGTAAAATGAAGCTGAAACTTTTTCAAGGCATTTGTTTGTGCTGCTGTTTGTCACTGTAAAGCCTTGTTGTAGGGGAATGTGTGCCTGAGTCCTGTGGGAGCACACACAGTGCTTCTGGTGGGACTTGGGTTGGATGTGGTGCATCTGCAGGCTGTAGCTTTATGGCCAGAAGGTGGAATTCTTTTTTCTACCAAATCATCATCAGCCCTTTCGTTGGCAGTTCCTTGCATGTTAGGATGCAGTTCTCATTGGAAGTGAAGCATTATTCCTGGCTGTGTGTTGGGAATGCTCCCTCACCGTGGGGAGAGCACTCAGTGTGTCTGTCACAGCCCTGCCAGGGGCACTGGAGCAGTCGAGATTCCTGGGGGGAGAGCTCTGAAGAAATAAATCTTTAGGGAGAATGTGACACTTTCAGAAGAGGATTAACTCAGGTGCTTTACCAAGCTGCACAGTTGACATGTTTGAATTTACTGAAGTACCTTTGTTATACCTAATGCACTAATTATGTCTCCATAATTTTTGCTTTGTTTTATTCATCCAGGATGTTTTCAGAAACCAAAACTAGTCTTGAGGACCAAATGTGTTTCTTATTTTTGACAACACGTATCAAAAATGCTGATGAAGCTTTCAGCTGTCATTTTAATACTTCTGAAGAGGTTCAGAGTCACTGTGTGATTCTGTATAAAAACAGAAGACTTCAATAACTAGCAATAATTGCAAAGGATTTGCAGACCAAAGGAAGGAATGTTTGGTATTAAGGTAGTTCTTGGAGCACAGTGTGTTCAAGGCCCTCTGAAATTCAGGGAATGTTTGGCAATGACTTTGCTACACTAACCAGTATTTTGTATGGAACACATTCTGAGACCTGGCATTTTATATGTTCCTGTGTATGAATGCGTTCAATAGATTTGGAATATTTTATTGTCAAATTTGATAATATAAATAAAGTTGATCTAATACAGTTTGTCTCCTGTGGTTAATAATGTGCTGCCTCAGTGCTCAGCTGGAATGTCAACTTGGTGCTGTTTTTCTTTCCCACAGGTTCTTGGTGTCTCTCACGGTAATTACTTATTGGTTCATCTTCTGAGATGTCTTATGATGCATTTGGAGTTCTCTGTTAATTGTCCTAGAATTTATGGAGGTGTGAGACTGAGATTACTCAATTTCTTTTTGTTTGTTTCTTACTTGCTTATGCTTTATTAAAAAAAAGTTTTCAGGGTGCCTTGTGTTCAGGCAATCATTTTGAAATTAGTTCCCTAGCATGATGCCACCAAGGAAAGTTATTAACCTGACCTTAACTCAACATGTTTTAATGAGAAAAATGCAGCACAGTCTTTCTCATTCAATCTGCCCATTCTCCATTAGAAACAAGCAATGGAGGAGTGCACAGAGTGCTTTGTAAATAGTGGAGGAACTAAATTGAGTCTGAAGTGCCTCATGTCCTGCAGAAATCTCTTTTCTGTACTGAAACAACAGTTCCTGGGGAACTGAATTGAGAGGATTGACACAGTTTGTTCAGATGCTGTTTATTCCAAGACATATCCTGGATGTGAGCCACATTCAGTAATAAGTTCCTGGGGAAAGGAATATGTTTGTGTAGATTTATGCCTTTTGTACTGGTAGACATCTTTGGCAGTCAGTAGCATTAGAGAATTGTGAACCTCAGATAATCCAAAGGTATTAATGTTTCACATATCCTACAGGTTTTCCATTATGGTTTTTTTTCAGCTTGTGTTTGAACAGATAGAACTGACTGGAGGGTGTTTTTAATTCTAGAATGACTGTGATGCTGTGTTTTTCTTATGAAGTTGGGAGATGAAAGGTGAGAGGCTTAACAAATACAGTTATACAAGTCCTTATTGTTTTAGTCTTACTGGTTCAGACATATTGTGATTTTCTTCCCCAAAACTTTGAATACTTTATTTATATCTTTGCTGTACAGGTGGCCTGGTTGACTGATGACATGAATAAGCCTCACAAACCTGACAGGAAGTGTGACTTGGATGGCTTTATGATCTAAATTAACAATGCAGTAGAGGGCAGTAGTATATAACTTACAGAGGGTTTTTTGTGATGTTGAATGGCATCTGTGGGAACTTCACCTGAGAAATATAGGATTAGAGGGAAACAAAGACCTGAGTTTGATATCCACAAAATATTTCCTGTCCTGAAGCAACTGTACATATGCAGACTCTGCTTTTGGAGAAACTTTTTCTATCTGATATTAAAAGCAAGAAACTTCAGCTTGATTCAAAATCTTGAGTAAAACAATCTGAGGCATGAATTATATATCCACTCCCTTCTACATGCTCAGATTAAAGCACAAATTGGACATTGCAACTGCTTGGGGTGGATTGGTGTACAGTACTATGATGTACAAATGAGATCATGTATTTAAAAAAAAAGTGCTGCAAATGCTGCTGGCTCTGTTTTCTTATTGCACTGTGGAACGGTGGACAACTCTTGTACCTCAGAGTTTTCACTTTGCTTGTAACCACTGACTCATGCCTAGTAACCTTTCTGGGAAGGCAGAATTATTGACCAAGCTGCAGTTCCATGCATAAGTAAAAATGTCACCTTATGTGAGTGAAGTCATCAAGACAGATGGTAAATTTGACTGCATGAAAATACTGTGCCTGTAGACCAAGTATTCTCATAACTCTTAGTATTTTTGTAATTGAGCTGTGTCTGAGGTCATCAAAGAAAGATTAAGCAGGTTAAGATGAGCCAGGAGCATGGCTATTGTTTTAGCTGTGCTAGCAGGGTCTTTGTACCTGTATGAAAAAGGTGAAAGTAGAATAGAGGAAATCTCAGTAATTCTTACTAAATACAGACAGGGCTGGCCAGGGCAGTAATAAGGGGTCCCTGCCTATCCACATCACCGGGGCATACAAAACAGGGACCTGCAAGTCCCACACCATGGATTGGCCAACCCTGCTTTACAGGGTTCAGGGGTCTGGAAGGACCTTTGGCATGTGGAATTGTGTAGTGAATTGTTAAAGAGGTTTCAGTGACAGTAAAATCAGAAAGCAGAGAATGATAATCTCTGGTATGCGTGAGAAATCCTCACTTCTGTTGTAACTGCTTCAGTCCTGAGTTCTTGTGGTATTTCTTGTGATGTTTCTAGAAAAAGGCAAGTACTGTTGTCCTTATAAGACTGAGACACAGGTAGTTTGTTCAAATTCCTTTAGGTGGAATCTAATCATGTGCCTTTAACTCCAAAGTTAGTGCTCTTGTCATTAAAGCATCTTCAGTTCCCAGAACAGATCATTTGCTAGAGTAAGGGCAGAGGGGGCAGGCTGCTCTTTGACAGAGGAGAGAATACTGGAGAGAAAGGCCAGGTGAGTGAATGCACTTCCTGCATAACATGTTCCTTGTCAGGAATTTCATCTGCTGAGCCAACTGCAGGTTCCAAAGCAGTTAATCCCATATGAAGATAATGCATCCTTGATTTTTCATCTACTGGCAAATTTTGCAGTATGTGTTACTTCACATTTTCCATGTTTCAATTAAATACTTTAGTACTTTTATACCAGACTACGACACAATGAAGAAAAATGTAAGTAAAATATGACATAGGACATGACAGGACAAGGGGGAATGGCTTCAAACTGAAAGACAGTAGGTTTGGATTGGATATAAGGAAGACATTCTTTAACATGAGGGTGGTGAGGCCCTGGCACAGGTTGCCAGAGAAGCTGTGGTGTCTCATCCCTGGAAGTGTTCAGAGCCAGGTTGGATGGGGCTCTGGCAACCTGGTCTAGTTGAAGGTGTCCCTGCCCATGGCAGGGGAGTTGGAACTAGATGATCTTTAAGGTCACTTCCAACCCAAAATAGTCTATGAACATAAAAGATAAACCAGCAAACATTCAATTAAAAAATCCCTTAGTCCAGTTTTGGCTCCTAATCCAGTGACACAAACATTCTCCTTCCTGCCTTCCATTCAGACTTTTCCAATCAGGTTTTTGTCACTGAGCCCAAGCTATTTTGCCTTGCTTAAATGGTTAGCAAAATGTCAGCACCTTAAGCAAAAATAAACCTTCCAAAGCCAAACACTGCATAAAAATCTTCCACACAGACAGAAGCAAATCAGTAACAATAAAATGTGATTTACACCTTCTTTTTGGAGGGACACCAAATGCTTTAATAATGGCAAATTAAGTTTAAGAAATCAATGTTTTCTTAGCAGGGCTGCCTATGAAAAGAAAGCAATTAGCTCAGAGCTTAAGGATGTCAGATAATGAGAAAAGAAAGACCTGAAATGTCCAAAGGCAGCAGGGGGAAGTGGGAGGCTGGGCTGATAGAATGATGTCTGTCAGGCTATGATGTATTTGTGTTTGCTTTTAAAATCTACTCCATCAAAGCAGAAGGAAAATTCTGCCTCAGTGAGGGCAGAGGAAACAACAGGTAACTGGCTGGCCTGCAGGCACTGGTGTTTGACTCTCCCATGGCAGAATGTGCTTGGCAAATGCTGACTGAAAGCTGCCTGGGCTCTCAGCTGGCCAGCACACTGATCTGGATTGCTGAACAGGAAGGGCTGGAGCTGTCTGGGAATCCTGAAGTTATCAAATATTTGCACAAAATACACGTATAGATCATTTGCCTTAAGAGCATGTTTCTGGTGAGAAGCAGCAAAGAATCTGGATTTACATGTGGAGAAAGAGAAAAGGAGACAAAATATTTGCTCTCTCCACCTAGCTAAAAGTCATGTAGCACTCCCTGTTTCAGAGCCCTGCAGTACTGGTGATTAACCTGCCTGGCTCTGCTCTCTGGGCTTCAGTGCTGAGGATGTCTCAGGTTCCTGGCAGGGAGCTCACCTAAGAGCCATGTGCCTTGCTGTATTTTGGCGTTTTTTCATGTCTTCCATTTTAAGAACACTTTACTTCGTCTCCCAGGTCAGACCAGCCTGTGCAATAAATTCAAGGTCATCATGTTTTTCATTGTTCAGATGGTTTTGTTATTAACTTTCTGAGGAGGATCACTGGTTTATTACCACTGAGACAAGGACATAAACATACATGACAGTAGGATATTTCTCTAGAACAAGAGTATCACCTAATTTAAATGAGAAATTGTCTCTGCTGCAGCTTAACAGTAGAACAGGAGACAAGTTCTATTACCTCTACTTCACATTTCTGTTTTCAGTCTAGAAGGATTCAATTTGTAAAGTAAAATTTATACCTTTTGTGTTTAAATCTCACAGAATTTAGGTGAGGAAATGGCTTGATCCATAGCAAAAGTTAGAGATAGTTTTTACTAATCTGTTTCTAAACAAAATACCAAATTTTGTTAATCTGGGAAATAATTCTATTTTTTCAAGGTAATAGTGACCTGTCAGATGTATGTCCAAGTATGACCAAGTATTAGCAAGTATTTTTTCAGAAGCACAAAACAGTGAAGTGCACAAGAAGAAATACCACTTCTATAACTCTTTACCCCAGCCCCTGTTAGGTATTTACATATTTAAAAATGTATTTAATTTTTCAGCTAGATACACGTAACCCTATTTCTGTACAATGAAGCAGCCAGAATTTGGGATCAAATCTACTTGAAAAAGTTTTCTTAGACTTAATGTGAGGCTTTTCTTGGGAATAAATATTTAGCATCAAGTCCTTAGGAAGTGAGATACATTAATGGAATAGAGTAAGATACTTACTCCTTTCAGAAAAGTTTTTGTGAATGCTAAGTGTATGTTCAGTCAGTATGTTTTCCTGACTGTTTCAAATCAATACAGTAAACCATTTAATTTGTTGTAGTTTATTGTTTGTTTCTATTTCCTGTACTCCTGTTAGTAAATTGAGTAGTTAAACTGATTTGTCTGGTTTCACTAATGAGTAGAAGGTATGGGCAGGCTCCTACTGACCTTTCGGAAATGTACGAACATATGATCGATAAAACCACTTTTTTTCTTGCAGAGAAGTGGCAGGTTGAACACAGGGAGTGCCATATTTTTATCTGCTGGAATTCGTCAAGTTGTGATAAATAATAAGAGCTGTAAGGTTTAGACCTGACCTTACATTCCATGTGTTTCACTGTAACAGCTCTGAGTTCCAGTTGTGAACCAGGAACTCATTGCACAAAAGCAGTCTGGGAAGCTCTGACTGCCTTCAGCAAATGTTGGATTGTGCTGAGTGAAGCAGCCTAAAACATTCATGTCATTGAAAGCTGAGAGACTGGTCAGAAACTTCTACTGATAAGCTGTTAATTACTTCCTTGGTGTTGTCATGTCATCTGTACTATATTAGTTATGAATTGCAGAGGATTCCTAGTTTTCTCCTAAGCTCTGTGTTTGTCATCAGTGCAAGCAGTGACTCAACATCAGAGCAAATTTGACTTCACCAATATCGTGGCTTAACCCTGGGCAAGGTACTTGCCTCAAGATGCAGCATCAAGCTTTCCAGTCCTCAGCACAAGGCCACTCCTCTGTGTTACTGACTGCTCACACTTGGTTCACAAACTTATCTCAGAAGCAAAGTCAAAAATTATTAAATGCTATTTAATTAAAAATCAGCATAATGGGTAATTTTCTACCCACTGCACTTGTCGTTTGGGACACAGCTATAACACTCATTAACTTTTCTAAATAAGGGAACTTATTTCCAAAGGTGTGTGGGAAGCCATGCACAAGTGCAGTCAGTAGGGATTTGTATGCTAACCTCCCACAGTACATTAAAATGTCCTGCACCACAGGAGGTGGTGTGTAGGAGTGCTTGGGCAAACTTCAGAACAGAGGAAGGTACTGAATCACTTGAAAAATTCTCCTTACTCTTTCTTTATGTATTCAATTACTTGTTCCAGTTTTTACCTCCTAAGCACTCTTACTTCACAGGGTTATTTCAAGGCAGAATAGAAGTGCTACATTCTTAATGCAAACCTGTCTTTACTCCCACCTCCTCTTTAAATTTAAGAAGTAAAATTTGGCTGAAAGATGATGAACCAACAGCCAGTGCAAGTTCCAAACCTAGCTTGCAGTTTTCAGTTATAAGCCAGGATTCCCAATGATGTACCACAATTTTGCTACAGTTCAACAACAAACTCCTGTTCACAAACTTCAGTTGTCCTGTGTCAGCTCTGCCAGAAGCTCATGGTGACCAATATTATCATGGCCTTTGCACTTGAGGGTTTACAAAAATGCCTGTGGAAAAGTGATCTTTAACCCACCTGGCAAAGATTTATGACACGAGGTGAGATTAATAAAATACAGCTCTGGTGAGAGCTGAAAATCTGCCTAGACCCTCTTGGGCCCTTGGAGGCACATCCTCCCCCTGGGGCACGTGTGGGACATTGTAT
This sequence comes from Manacus vitellinus, assembly GCF_001715985.3. Lineage (NCBI taxonomy): Eukaryota > Metazoa > Chordata > Aves > Passeriformes > Pipridae > Manacus > Manacus vitellinus. The sequence continues at coordinate 337,130 of NW_021938838.1, forward strand.
TTGCGGGTGCTCATTGCTCAGTGATTCTATGGGGGAAGTGGCTGTGGGGTGGGATTTATGTGGATACAGTTAAAGAATTCCATACCATTTGGGAAATGAGTAGTCATAAACTCAAAAAAGGATGTAGCAAGGAAAAGGAAAAAAATAACGAGTGTTTCATGTCATTATCAGAGCAAACAGTGCAGTGCGTAGTTCTGAGACTGCAAAGAGCCAAGCTGTTCCACAGAATCAAGCACAGCTACCTTGCAGAAATGCTACAAAGCAAAACTGCCCACTGAAATCCAATTTATTTGCAGTATACTGTTGGATGTAAAAGGGATTGTGATATTCAGACACAAAAATCCATCCATTTTTGTCCCTGTCTAAGTTTTAGTTGGCTCCCCGCCAAGTCCCCGACCCAACACCAAAAAAAACCTCCAGCACAGTGCTAAGGAAAAAAAAACTAGTTTAGAAACATCCAAACTAGCCAAACTTATATGAAAATAAATGTATTTACATATATTGCAGATGAAATACTATATACAATTTCCGAAAGGAAGAGGGAAAGGGAAGGAGGAAGGGGAAAGGAACAAAACCAAAATCAAACATACACAGTCAATAACCCAAGATCTAGCAACTAAAGAATTGGTAAAGGAATATCTTACTACTCTCCTTGGGACAACAGAAGTCACACTGGAACGAGCACCGGCACCCTCCGCCTGCCAAGGTTGGCCAGGCCTCAGCAGGCCTCACTCCCCAAGGTCGGCCAGGCCTCAGCAGGCCTCATCCCCCAAGGTCAGCCAGGCCTCAGCAGG
>NW_021938838.1:338073-522073 GCF_001715985.3 Manacus vitellinus
AACCAGGCCTCACTCCCCAAGGTCGGCCAGGCCTCAGCAGGCCTCACCCCCCAAGGTCGGCCAGGCCTCAGCAGGCCTCACCCCCCAAGGTCGGCCAGGCCTCAGCAGGCCTCACTCCCCAAGGTCGGCCAGGCCTCAGCAGGCCTCACCCCCCAAGGTCGGCCAGGCCACTCCCCACACGGCAGAGCTGACAGCAGGGAACCCGCAGCCTCAGAGCCACTGGAAGGAAAGAGAGCGAAGGCCTCTCCTCCTTTCTTCTTATACCCCTGGCTTACGTAAAAATTGTAGGGAATACCGGGAAATATGGGCCCTTCCTTGGTTACAAACTAGTCACCAAGGAAGGCCTAGACTAAACTACCACAGTCCCTTAACACAGACCTTCGAGGACACACTCAAATGCTCAAAGAACATTTACATGCTTGATTTTTTTCTACTTTAACACCAAACATCATTACTGTAAAGCCAACTTTGCTGTCTTCTAACATCAGTTACACAAAGAATTGTATTAAAACTGTTCATAAAATAAGCTTCCAGTATTTAATAGGAGCATCTATAAACCTGCAGCCTGTAAAACACTGTCCTTTTTTTATTCAGTAGTTTTATTTATAAATACACTATAGGCAAGTTTGAAGTGCCAAAGTGAGCTTTCAATCACTCAAAATATTAGAAGAAAAAGGTTCATTGCTATCAATTTTTAATGGGAAAAGTATAGCAGATCCATGCTTTAAAAAAATAAAAATATGTATAGAGATCTTAGGCTTCGTATTTGTCACATGGCTGAAGCAGCATGTTCACATTCCATAGTCTCCATTGCCATAGCAACACATGCTTGTCAGATCAGGGCTGATTCAATGCAGCCACCTCCTGCAGAAAGTCTACTAACCCTTAGATATGCAACCCTAGAATTCAGTAGCACTTCTTTTTGTTTGTTTGTTTAGAAAGGTAGTATTATTAAACAATGCAAAGTAAACACCTCAAGATAATCTACCTGATCTGAATCTGCACAGCTTGCTCTTTTTTAAACCAAAGGTCTGAAGTACTTAATGCAGCTAGACACAGAGGTAGATGATTCAGGTGACAAGCTTTTCATGTATGAAATTGTAAATGAAAATACAATGACAGAATTTGCTGAGTTGGAACGGACCCATGAGGATCATCGAGTCCAACTTCTGGCCCTGCACATCAATCCCACCATGTGCCTCAGAGCATTGCTGAAACACTTCTGGAACTCTGGCAGATTTGGTGCTGTCACCACTTCCCAGGGGAGCCTGTTCCAGTGCCCAACCACCCTCTGGGTGAAAAGCCTTTCCCTGGTATCCAACCTAAACCTCCTGTGACTCAGCTTGATGCCATTTCCTCGAGTTAGAATCACAGAATACTCTGAGTTGAAAGGGATCCATAAGGGTCATCAAGGCCAGCTCTTGGGTGAACGGCCCACAGGGGGATCCTGCCTTGGGTTTTGTTAGCACCATGCTCTAAGCAGGTGAGCTGAGCTCAGAGGCCTGTGCCTGGTCATGAGAGTGCAGAGATTGGTACCTCTGCTGCCCCTTTGGAGGATATTGAAGACCACGGTGAGGTCTCCCCTCGGTCTCCTCCAGGCTGAACAGACAAGTGACCTCAGCTGCTCCTCTAAGGCTTCCTCCCTGTTTTGCATTTCAATAGCACACAAACACTGGCTGGCATCCTGTTCCCTTTGGAGTGAACAGAGAGCCCTTCCCCCTTCTTTGCTTCATACAGTAAAAGTTTGTTCAGTTTTCACTTACAGTCAGTCATAAGACACTCAAGTTCCATTATCATCACACGCAGCTGGATTGAGCAAGGCAGGAATGCAGAGTTAAGTGATTTGTGCAGATTTACAGAACAAGCTGACATGTGAAATGCTGTTTTGCAGCTTTGGATCGGTTATTTCTGCATTTATCATTGTTACATATGCTACCATTTATATTTCATCATTACCTGAATACAGGAAAAAAAAGCAATACAAAAAAATCTCTCAGTTAATGCTGCACACTTCACCTGATTCTGAGAATTCATCACACAGACTACTAAACCTGGTTTCCACTGCAATATGCTGTGGTTTAGAGCCTTGGTATATTTTTAATCAATCAAGTGTTGCCATATGCAAAAATGTAAGCAGATTGAAATGTTAATGTCCCTAGAAACTGAGAACTGGAAAATGCTGAAGTGTAACCAGAAGTTATACTCAATACTACATTATTCATGCTTTCTGGTTTTACTTTGTTCTACCATAGTTGAACAGACTCCCTTAATGCAGGGCAATTAAAGAGATTTCCATGGACATGTTGCCTCAGACATACAACCGTATCTTGATGAATTGCTAGAATCAACTTACATGTACTTGTTTTTCTGTGTTGGTAGAGTAAATTATTCAGAGGACCAGGTAATTTATTTCTAATAACTTATATTGTAAACTGCTTCATGCAGTTAGAAAGAGAGTTCAGACTTTTTAGGTTAAAAACCCCCGCTTCCTGTAGCATGTGTTTTCTGAATCAGTACTACACATTTGTTGAGACACTTCTGCTCTAAGACATCCTGCCTAGAGAATGGCAAACAGCAGGTAACAGTAATTCACAGTGTCCAGGAGGTTCTGTTGACTTTATATTAAGTAGTACAATTTGCTCTATATAGATTTTAATTTCTGTAAGGATCATGATGTGCTTGGACTCAGCATGACTTAAAAAATTGCCAGTGTTCATTCCTATCAGGTGCTTTATAAAGTCTCCTAAGTCCTGGTTGCTCAGGGCAATGTTAGATCAAAAAAATATTCTAGAAAGATGAGGGTAATTCCCAACATCCACTGAAGTGTGTTGCATCACACTTCAACAAAATCTGCCAACCATATCTTTGTTTAAAATAAGGCACTAGACAGGAGCAGAATTTAAACTAAACACACTTTTAAATCTAAATGAACCTTTTAAAAATCTGGGATAATATTTAGAACGGTGTTTCCTTGAATATTTCAGTTTGTGACCCAATTGCAATAACTAAAAATCTGTTGGATTTATGAATCTAAAAGTAAGTTCATTGTACTCCTTCAATCTGGAAATAAGCTGTTAAAGAAGGAGTCTCATACTACAGTTGACAATTTACATACTTTTTGGAAATGTTGTTAAATTACCTTGGAAAGGTTTTGCAACACATCAGTAAATTCCTCTTCCTTTATTAATATTTCTGATATGTTCCATCTCATGTTTTCTCTTTCTTTGTCAATGTCTGAAAAAAGAAGAATTTATACTACTAGTTAAATACCACCACATAATTCTTTTGGATCAAGTAATAATTCTTTCTGGAGAAAGGAAATTCATTTAAAAATTATTCTCTCCCTAACTGCAAAGAAAAGCACTAAATTACAGAGTAATATTACATCAGCAGCTGCTATGGCTGGCACTAAAGCATAGTGTTTGGGTGCAGTCTAAAACTGCCCTTCAGGGCACATGTCAGAATACTGAAACCCCAGCCAAGTGCCAGGAAATACTCCTTCCACCAGCAACAGAGCTGCAGCACACCCCCCCAACTACCCGGGGAGCTATTTGGGATTTGAAGGGGCTGTCAATACAGTGCTCCAGCTCTGTTAAACCCTTTAGTTACAAAGCCACGAAGAGCCTTGTTCCCAGCTGGGTCCAGACCTGCCCCACAAGTTGTCTTCTCCCCAGCAGGTACACAAAGCCAACACTCCTGCCTTGTAGGTGCCACAGAACGTGAGCACATCATCTGCAGCTGGAAGCAAAGGGCAGTTGCTTCCTGTTCTTGCTGATTTTCTTTATGCCAGGGAAGTTCCTTAAACAATACTGAGGATGGGAAAAAGAGTAAGAGGAGTGCTAATGAGGGAGCCTCTTAATCTGCTAAATGTGTATTAGCATGACTGTATCAGAAATCAGTAATGGTTAGAGCCTTAAGCCCTAGAAAATTCATACATGCTATGATTTTGTAATCCTATCCTTTCCTTCTACAAATGTAATAAACAGCATATTTCAAAGTTCTGTATGAAGTATGGAACATTTAAAGCATCCAAAGCTGTTGCACAAGATCACCTAAAAGGTACATTAACAATTAGCCAAGTACTCCTGTGGGAAGACAAAGTACTCTTTCTGCCTCAGCTGCTCAAAAACAACTGTCTGCTCTGCATAGTAAAACTGGGACTCAGTTCCTGGGCAGCTGCTCTGCTTCCCTGAAAACACTGGGTAACTTTCTGAAAGAGCTGGAAAAAGCTGTGGAACTACAGCTGCACTGTATCCAAGTGAATTCCAGTATGACACTGCACCACCCAGCATTTCCTACCTGCATACTACCATTCTACTTCCACCAATAAACGAAGGAAGAGAGCTGGTATGAAGGTTGTATATGCCCTTTAAGCTTACTGCGTATTTTATTTTATTACTTTCTAACTTGCCAGTTTTGCAAGCCAGTATTTGAGCCAGGAATTGTTAATCACACTTTGCATTCTCAGTAACAAAAAAACCTCTCATTAGAATTCTGACTCCAAAACCCAATCACTGTAATTACTTTTTAAAATACCCAATTTAACTCTCTAATCTAAGTAAAATGACAATGGTTTCTACATCTACTATTGAGGGAACCCTGACCAGAAAAAAGCACAATCAGAATGTTTACAGGTGTGATCACAGACCAGTAGTTCTCCACTAAAGCAATTCAACATGTCGAGCTGTACAAAGCTGCAGCTGGGTTATCACAACACTCCTAATTCAAGATGTACGATATATATGCAACTTAAATGTAAGTCTTTAAAACAGACAGAATTTCAAGTTTGAAATTCATAATCTACTTCCACAGAACATTTTTTCTTTTCAAAAATATGTTTTGAAACCTTTAAAAATATACGGCTAATTACGAAATTAATTAATAGTTTTAGGTTTTCCAGCCTTGGGATATTATTTAAATGTATTTCCTTATTAAGTTCTAGTGCTTATTTATTTCTGGGTGAGAAAAGATCCCAACCAAGCATCCTGGGCTCAAAAACACACATACAATTTGCCATCTGAGTACCCACACAATACATGTGGGGGGTTTTCAGGCAAAAAAAAGGTATGAGCACACATAGAAATGTAAATTTAATTTGCTATACTTACATACCTAGGCTATAATGAGATAGAAATGTTGCTATGGGAACAGGTTCTCAAGAAAGTAGGAGATCACACATGACAGGCAGCACATTTTTGGATGGGTTTTGGGTATGTTACACCAGGGTGGATAAGAAACATGTCAAAGCATAAGGTTAGCTTAAAGTCTTACATGCTCTAATCTATAATGAGGTTCCATTGATAATTTTGCATTACTTAAGGATTCTACAAAGCACTACTTGCCTCCAGGTGTGTAAGAATGCTTTTCTCTCATCTTTATATCCTTTATCTTTAATTTGTAATTTCCTATCTTGTTATCGGGTCCTCCCCTTTTGTTTTATTTTTTCCCTAAATGTATTCATAATGCTCATTTGCTCATTCCTTCTACCTGTCCATTGTACACTTCTTTCTCTCTCTCTTCTTCCCTCCCCTCCCCTCCCCTCTCTGTGTATTCTTCCCAGGACTTTTCCAGCCTGTGTGTATTTGGCAGTCCCCCTTCTCTGGCAGTGTTCCCCCTGACAGAACCTCAGGCTCTGCTCTGGCAGGGAGGCTGCAGGCACACAGAGCCACGGCAATAATACTTGCAGTGGTGTTTTTTCATTCAACAAAACTGAATGTGTATTTCTTCCTCCTGTTTCCTCCAAAGAGAACGTAAGAGATACAGTCACTTCTGTCATGAAAAGAGCCTTTGGGAGTCCTCAAGCAAAACCCACCCATGCCAGCTGACTCTGCTCCCCGGGGCTCAGCTGCTGCATGTCTGGCAGAGGGCAGGGGCTGCCCAGGCCACCAAATTACTTCAGTCAGTACTTTATCAACAAGAGCAGGTGGCACATGGAATTATGTGGAAATAACTTGAGGTGATCTACAGAGAAAGCCAAACTAAGTACTCAGAGATCATAACCTAATCCAAGTTCATTTTGGAATATATTTATACGACTTGTCAGTTAATCTGCATGTCAAGTGTAAGCTACTGTCAAGATTTGCCCTGGATATTATCCCCAACCACTAAACACACATTTACTGAAGACTGTAGACATGGCTTTAGCATTCTTAGAATCATGTTTCAAAGCGATATTCAAAGCTGTGTATAATTTTTGTATTTAGACACCATCATTGCTTTTTGTTTTATGCATTAAAAGAACTATAGCAAAATGACACACACTTGTATCTTTTCTTTCAGACTCCCTCAATACATCCATTTTGCAAAGTTTATTTCCTCCTGTGCATAGTGGCAGGTATGATGTTTTTTGTCAACTGATATGATATAACCTTTATATCCTAGTACAGCATTGCAGAAGCTTACATCCCCCAAAGCTTTGAAACTAAAAGGTACACAGGCAACCAGGTTAAGAATAGCTAAACTCAGTGCAGTGTAACAGTATTCCAGAAATCTGCTGTGCCAAGTCCTTCTTTTTAAATGTCTATGAAAATTGTATTAAGATTTTTGTAGACCTTGACATGAAAAACTGTATTTTGCATCCTAATGTGACTTAATATGCATTGAAGAGCTCCATAAACTAATGACTTGGCTGAGCAGCATCCTGGGCTGGGGGCAGGAGCCATCCTGTGCTCCATTTGACATTCCAGGCTGTTATCAGACACTGTCAGGGGCAGCAGAATGTTAGCTGAAGTGGAAGGGAATATATTCAGATCACTTCTACTCTTCCAGTTTTCTGACTTCTTCCTGTTCTGTGATTATTCCTTTGCATCAACATTTAAAGGAATTTGTAATTCAAATATAGAATTTTTAAACTGCCAGCAGCTCAAGTTCCATCTGGGATCTGAACAGTCAAGCTGAGCTCCTTCTGCTACACACAATACTTACACCATCACTACCAATAAATATTGGGAAATTAGAGCTCTGCAGATGGATTTTCTAATGAACAGAACAATTTGCTCTTTCAAACTCTTTCTACAACTCTAATTATGACTCCAGTAAAAGCTAATTTTGTGAGGTAATATTTTTAAACCGCAGTGACTCAAAATGTTTGTCAGATAACCCTAAATTCATGTGCATACTTAATAAAGATTTAAAAACTGTGAGTGTGAGTGGCATGTCCATACGAATATCCACTGAGAGGTGCATGACACCAATTTGGTCGAGTGATAGTGAATTGTATGATTCACTTTTTTGACTTTGCTCTACAAAATAAACAATAGCTTTCTATATGACAGCAAAATTCACTTTTCTGTGACCTAGACAGTCACCTTTCAGTGTCTTTCTGGGTTGGTGCTGTGCAAGTGAAAAACCACCTTCCTCTCATTCACCTCATTGCAAGGAAGTGAAGTTTCTGACTCCCGATGAGGTTGGTCAGGGCTCCCTCTAGAATGTAGTTCTGAAAGACCTGAGCTGGCTCAGTGAACACTGATGTGCACAGATCCACAGCCTGCTGTGCACAGAGCTCTGTTCGTGGGAACAGCACAGGTTACGGAAACACAGAGGACTTGGGGCAGCTTTTTACAAAATTTAGCCTGCAACAAGAGTAGTGTTACATTTGGTATGTTTATACATACAAAAATAGGAGAGATTTCAGAGTTACTCTCTTTACACTTATTGCATTCAATTCATTAAAAAACCTCAAGATGTGCAGTTTTCTACTGTGTTTCAACTGACATTAATTTCCAAATAAAAGTGTGTTGCATTTTGGTGTGAGATACCATTTAATATTCTCCATTCATACTCTATTACTTCAACTGCTGCTAACTCAAAAATGCAGGGATTCTGTAGTTTGCCTCCATAGTAAAAGTACTCTCTACAAAAGCCATTTCCCTTCTTCAACTACAATGAAGAGAAAGTTATATTTATCTGACAAGTGCTTTAAATAGTTCCCATTTCAGATGAGATTGCTGCCAGACCACAAAACAAGCTGCTTCTACACTGCTTTGCCCGAAACCGTTACAAAATGAGGCTAATTTAGAAAATTAACACAATGTAGAAAATAAATATCAGAAACCCAGAGCTTGGATAGAGTGAGTTCTCCATTTCTCCTTCTTGTTTGCATGAAAAAGAATGACATATCATTGAGTTATTGTATGAGGAGGGAAAACACCAACACCAGGTATTAATAACTTTGTAAAAGGTCTTGAACACCAAAATAGCTTCTAATTATATTCTAAAATACCAACAACAGCCTGACATACCCAACTAATGATCAGGACAGGGAATGTCCATTCCTGTAATGAATTCAGATTCTTTGAGAATTGCTAAAATTCTTTTTTTAGTGTGGTTTTGAAGATCATACCTAATAAGCAATAAGATATTCCTTTTAAAAATCAAGGCTCTGTTTCACTTTCTTAAAATAACAATTTTTGAAAGCTTTTTAATTTATGAATTTTAACAGTATTATTATTTCAGAAGCTCAAATTTTCAACTGAAAAGTTCAAGTTTAACATTATTTACGCACTGGCACTGCCCTTAGGACAGAAATGTTGGCTTTTAGAAGGAAGGTTCAATTCTTTTCAATGAAAGAATGTTTTTCAGATTTATGTTAAGTGGAGAAGTATTATGAGTTCTTTTCCAGGATTAATCAGAATCCTGAAACTGTTGCAGAACATCACTATGGGGGTACATTTTGATCCATCACTCTTGACTATATCAACACGTAATCTCTTCAACCCATTATCTTTGTTAGAATTGAAATTCATACATAATTTGGAAAGGATGTTCATTGAGTTAAAGGTTTTTAGTTAAATCCATGATGTGGATTGGTGAAAAAAATCTCTCCTCCCTTCCTCAAATACAGAAGACATTTTTTTTCACAGAAAAATACACTTCCTAAGCAACACACTACCTGACTGCATGAAATCCCATCTCTGCTTGTGTGATAGAAGCAGAGTAAGGCAATGTTGGCCAACTAAGCTTATCACCAGAATATACCTTGCATTACAAAACAGATGAGTAATCCTTCCAAAATCTCGGGGGCTATTACATTTTTTGCCTACACAGTTAAATGCATTTAGAAGCCCCTGGAAAACTGTTTCTCTTCAGTTTAACTTCTTTGTAAGTACAGCATAAACCATGCACTCTCACCAAGGATGGCCCAGGTATCAACAGTACCTGAGGCATAAACATCCAAATGCACGGCTGGAGCTGGGAAGTGTTTGGGCAGATTGTATCCACAGACACCCAGGGTTATGGAACAGAGCACTGGAAAGCAAATATGAAAATAAACACTCAGTAAAAACAGATGTAAACCTTAGCTCCTCACTCTGCTGCTCATACACAGTATATTCCTGAACACCCAACATTCCAGAAATCCACTAACTCTCCAAGTGCCCTGTCGATGACACCTGCAGTTTTCCTCCTTCTGGGGAATTTAACACTAGGTGGCACATCACACCATGCAATGTGTAATGAAGTGCAAGCACACACTGCTTGTCCTTTAAAAGCTCCTCAAATCAACACAGTAACACATCCATGGCAGCCATGGCTGCTGCTGAAAAAGGGCCTGGAAGAATAACTTTCATACAGTATTCATAGGCAGATGTTTCTCTTCAATTTAGTACTAAATTAATCATATCAAGCTTTATTATATATTAAAAATCTATTACATTAGCTGATGCTAAAATATAGTTTAATATCCACATGAGAGTTGAAAGTATTAAGTTATGCTTTTATTTCACAACTGTTTCCAAAATAATGCCATCATGGTTTAGTTTCACTAGTGATGCATTACTGCCTAAAACATTATTTTAATTCACAATTTATAGCATTGAATGTAACAACCAAATTTGGAACACAGAGCTGATAGCAACACAGTGATTTTTTTCATATTAAAAATTAGTAAGACTATAAAGTTGAGCCGTATCTCTCCAGAGCTCATTTTTTCATAGGTGGTGTTGGATTACTGATCACAACGGATCCCAAAGCTGCACCGCTCAGGGTCTGGAGCTTTCCAGGCAACCAGGATATTTTATTCATAAGGCACCTACTAAGTCTATTTTTAGACCTGTAAATAAATATCTGTGATTCACCTAGGTACTATATTTGTGATGCAAAATCCTTTCAATTGGATCTGTATTTCATATGCCTTGTAACAGCTTGAAAACATTTAAGTAGGAATCAGTGAGGAGAGTATTTTTAAGCTACACTTATGTCTGATGCATGAATCCTGTAACAAAATGTAAAATAATCTCTGTGTAAGAATTGGCATGCACTTCTTTTAATCTCTGCCCCTAAGAATAAAAAAAGAGAACCTCTCCTTTCAAATAGAGATAAAGCAAGATCTCATAGGGAAATAATTCAGTCAGTGGAAAACTCTGCTTATAGTTGCCTTCACATGAAGGCAAGGAAAGGAGAGTTAGAACATAAGACAAAATGCAATTTTTTCTAGAAAAGAAAAATAATTTTTAGAACTCAATTTCATAAAAACTGAGACCAAAACCTAAAATGCTTTAATTGACAATGTAAATTGCAAGACAAAGAAGTTCTATGGTTGCCATGGCTGCCTTCAATGCCTTGATATGCTTTCCTGCCTTTATTTTTAATCTTAACTCTCAACTCTGAATTTATGTCTTTTACTGCCACACCAGCTCTTCTTCTTCAGAATTCTATTCCACTGCTTGATCTCCTAAACTGGTAAGGCCAGATAACTTTGGGATAATAAATCTCACAGTTCAATATTTCAATTCAACATTTTACATGTTAAAAACAAGACTGGAAAAGAGTACTCCAACATCAAATTCCTTTGCTATGCAAAAATAACTGTGGTTAAACAGTTACAGCCTTAGGTACTTTCTTAGCATGATTTTTCTTGTGTCTGGGCAGGTATCCAGCCTAGAATAAGATTCTCTAGCTGTATAACATGGTTTTCTCCACCAACATCGCAGAAAGAGCCCATGGTGCTCTAAGTACAGCCAGGCAACCAACACACCAGCCACAGCTATTTTGGTAGCAACACCACCTTACAAAGAAGTGGGCTCCACAAAGTGGTTAAAACTATCACTCAAGGAGGTCAAATTGTCAAAAAATAGCTTTCCCTGAAACCAGTAATCAGGCTTGTATTTGTATGTTGAAATTACAGGCAGTTTTGCATTGCAAACAACTCTGTGGCAAACCAAAAATACAGGCTTTTGTTTCCCTTCCCAATACACACATGCTGATTTATGTTGTCCATTAGGTAGAAGGAAGTTTCCTCTGTCTTTAAAATAAAGCAGTCCTTTAATAAAATGTATTTGGACTTTGAAATGACAAAATAGCAGTTGGGATAATGTAACCTAAGGACAAGCTCTCTCCTGTCACGCTGCTGTGGCTACAACCACCACAAGCCCTTGAATTCCATTATTTTTAAAGAATGATGCTGACCTGGACTACCCATCAATGGGGTTCTGTTTCCAACAAAATGACACTGTAATTCAGGCAGCTCAGTGTATGCCATGTCTTTCCCTGTTACCTAAGGGGCAAAATGGAAGCTGAGACTGGTCAGCTTCTTCCTGACCAACGGATGCTACCGAAGTGTCACCGAAAGAACCACGGTCACTGTTACATCCTCACAGTGTTGGGTGTGAAACTTTTGACATATTCTATATAGAAATCGTGTTTTAATTGCAGCATTATGTAGCATTATGTCCTAGGAGGGACAAGCCAAATACAAACAACAAGCATCAGGGAGATCTCTCTGTCTTAGGCAGCATCCAGGCACATATGGCTACACAAGCTGACAATTACCATGGGCTTGGGAAGACTTCATTTGACTGGTGTTATTGTAGTTAGTGACAGTGCCAGATTTAGAAGCAGAAAATCTAAGGATGAAAAAGACTCAGAGATAATAACAGCCCTGAACTCATGACATACTCCTGCACCAAAGGGACAGCAGTCTAGGCTTTGAGGATAACTACCACTGGTAAGGACACTGTAGGATCGTGCAGCAGCACAACCATATGTGCAAACTTTAAATAGCAAATAACAAAGAACATGAAACCAAATAACCAGATTAAAATGCCATGGTTTCGAAAATCACTGAAACTGTGTGCTTTGTACTTTACCATTTTAAGGCCAGATTTACAGCCCTGCGTTAGCAATCGAAATATACAATTAAGGGGAGAGATTTTTCAAAGAAGTCAGCAGTTCCCATTTAGGATGGAATTGGAAGTAGCTAAGTTTCCTAAACTGCTTATCAACCAGCAAGTTCCAATCAGTTTATGTATTTTTAAAATATCACTGTTTAATTTTGAGGTCTAAACGTGAATTCAGTTCTTGTTAAATAGGATGGATCCTTGATGCAATGTGGAGAGTAGCTGTTTGAAAAACATTTTCCTTTAAAACATAGTTGTAAAAAACCAGAACCACTCAAGCTAAGTTATCAGCTAGTTTTTTACTGCAGCCACAGCATTGCAGTAACTACTGCAGTACTACCTTATTTGCAGCAACAAAAGCCCTGCAGCTTTGCCAATGTAAAAGCAGAGCTTTGTGACGTGCCAGTTGGGTGCACTCACTAGCTTTGGATCCTTAATAAACACTAGGTAGCTAAAAATCTGGAGGATTTAGTCTGGCATTACTGATTTTGGTCTTTCTTTGTAAAGGGTGTATTTTTTTTAACATTCCAAGGTCTAGAATCAGCAAAAAAGCAAAAGCTGGAATGTTGATCACAGTGCAAAGCTGATTAAGGAGGAAATAAAACAAGACAATGTCTCCAATGCTTGGATCAGGAGTCTGTTCACAGTAGTAGATAAAATACTTCTCAATGAATAAACCCCAAATTGACCCCTATGTATCATCCATTCTTTGCACAACAAACTCAGATAAACCTTCAGTTCAAAATACTGTGGAACCAAAAAGCAGATCTTGGGTGAATATATTTTTAGAAAGTATATGCACGATCATCAGATGAACAGTGGGTATTTGGTTCTTTACTTTTAGAAGAAAACCATCTTTCCCCTGCTCCATTATAAAGCACTATGTATACAAACTAACCCCAAAACTTTTCAGAGAATAAAAATCAGTCAGATATGGGCCTGTGCCCCCAACTTGAAGTACAATCTGAACTTTCCCAAAAGGAGTTTCTGGAAATCCTTTTGCTGTATCACATTCTGGGGATGCTGAGGCCCCAAAGATTTTGTCTGGGTCAAAACATCTCACTCAGGGAATTAATTCGAGTTCTTACTAATCCTATGCTGAGTGATGCAGTTTTAATTTGAACACATCTCCTCTACTCCATCTGAATTTATCTCACTCTTCTGAGGAAATAAAGCTAAGAGCAGAAAAGTGCTATCACTCAAGAGTGTCGTTCATGCAGCTACAAAATTACTGAGTACTTTCTTTCAGTGTGTTTCAATTTAATTTTACAAACTGTGTTCACCACTTTTTGCACTCATTGCAAATTACATAGTTAAAAGACCTCAGACTCTGCTACTAAAGAATCATTTGCTCTCATTCCTTTTCCTAAAATAAATTCAAGTTAAAGTACATTATTATTATTATTATGGATGTCTAGGAAAGTAGAACACATCTAAAGCTTCTAAGTGCTCCTTCCCTAATTCAGTTATTCCCATTAAGTTAAAACTTTCACTTAGGAACGTGCAGATGATATTGCTATGGCAACGTTAGAAAAGTGAGTCCAATTTTTGGAAAGATTCTCTCTCCAGATTTGTTGCAGTATGACAAGCCAGCACTTCTGTTCTGGGACCCAATGTTCCTTATCACAATCAAGAAGGGGGGACTAAAAGAACTGTGCAAGACCCTCTGCTGGACACTTCAGATGTTCACACATTTAATGCTGGCCTAGGGAAAAACCAGAAATCCAAGGTAAAGACTACAATGAGCAGACTTCTGATACCTTATTCAAAAAAAATCAGTGAATTCCTTCAGTACAGGACAGCAAGCAGTGGTAGCAGAAGAGGGAGACACTGTAAAGTCTTCCAGTCTTCCATTTGTGAGATGTCACAAATTTATGGACAACAGAGTAAGCCAGACTGGACTCCGGTTTATTGCAAATTGAATTTATTACCAGCAGTAGACATTTGGGATTTTGTGCATAGCTTAATTTTACAGTAACTCTCTTGAAAGGTTTAAATAAATAGGAACCACTTGTTCAAGAAAAAGGGTACCTCTCTGAGTACCATAAATGCCCAGTGTCATCTTATCCACAGCAAAATGCAGGGGAAGAAATTTAAATACCTAATACCAGAAAGAGACTTAGACATATGACAACTATACCAGGCTTAGCTGAATACCATATGCTGTGAAGACATGACTTACATTCATATGCAATGCAAGTAATGTGACATTTTGCTTCTATATCAAATTAATATTTTAAAGGATATTGAAGAAATGGTGGAACAAGGATAAAAATCAGATTATTAGTTAGATTAGCCTTTGTCATGCGCATTATTTATCTTAAAAAATACTTTCCTCTTTTATTGGTCTGTATGACTTAGGAATCATTCTTTAAAGAATAGAAGTCAAGATTATGGACAAAACAAGATATAAGGAAAATTTAGAAATAGATTCCATTTAATAAAATCTTACCAGATCAAAGTGACCCTAGACTTCATTTGAAATTCATATGTTTAAACCACAGAATGGAAACTTCCAGTTCTATTGAAAGCCATGCCTTGCACACAGCCTTTCCCTCCTGGAAACTGGAACCATAGCCTGGCACTGAATTTACTGAACATCCTCTGTGCTCAGTCCCACTGCAGGCTGGCATTCCACACTGGCATTCCACACTGGCATTCCACACTCTGCCTGCTCCAGGCCAAAGGCAGAGCCATTGAGGGACCCTTGGAGCAGCAGAGGTAAAATAGGGATACCAAGGGAATTCAAGGCATGTGTTAACATTCAGGATCTTGAGCAGAATTCTTGGGCAAACAAGATGGCAAACAGGGATGTTAGTCTGAGGTGAACACATGCAGCAGAATACAATGAGCTGTCATTCATTCATTCACTTGACTTCTATTTTTCCATTTTAATTTCCAAATGGGCACCTAGTTTTAAAAGGATCCTGCTCCCTGATCCTCTCTATGATTTTCCAAAACTAGATGACTTCCTTGAGGTGTGTTCATGAAGAGAAGTGTAGTTTAATTTTTTCATTCATGTTCAGTTTTGAAAGATCAGTGAGTAAACAATACATATTTGCATATCTATCAATTTGGGGAAAAAATCTGAAGTATTTATTAATTATATTATAGCTGTGATGATGTAAGGATTATGAAAGAATGATTTTATAGCTGAAAACTGAATGAACAAACAGATGCTCAGCAAATAAAAAGTTGTCACTAAAATATAAAGTCAATCTGGTACATTCTAACTAAAATCAGACATATTTAGCTATTAATTTTGCCTTGATAAAACACAGTGATTACCTATCCTTACCATAGGTCTTTTTCAGTCTAGTGTTTATTGCAACATACTGTTATTAGAGCAAAGTCATCAATATCTCTGCACTAATCCTTGGTTGATGCATGGCTGTGTGTGGGAACAGAATCCACTGGCTGACTGTGGTTATGATCCTTCAGCTTTTTACAGCTTAAAAAGCAACGTGTACTCATGAGTGTTCACAGCTGAACTACTCCATTTCATCTATTCTTCTACAAATCTTATTATTAGCTGGAGTTTGATTTGCTAAATTGTAAATTGAATTGGAATTTGGAAGATTTATATAGTACTTGCATTCCAATTGCAACCTTAATTCTTGGTTCACAGAATTCTTTTGGTGCTACATGTCTTTTTCAGGCAGTCATCTCAAGGCATTTAACACAAAAAAATTGGGAAATACTCCATGGTTTGAGTAGGATATACTAGCCTTTGTAATTACAAAAAAACCCAGGGAAGTGCAAATGAATATTTCTACACATTTTCTATGAACAAGCAAGCTAAACTAAGTGAAATAACAATATAACTATGAGAACATAATCCTATCATTGGAATTCCAAGAACAGCATAAGTGCATACCATTTTTTTCTCCATTCCACACAAATTCTCTTGCTGATCTTCCATGACATTTCCATCTAGAGAGGAACTGTCACAGGAGTACAAAACATACATACACAAGAATCATAAAAATCAAAATGAAGAATGTACAGATGGAATAACCAGACTTCCCCATTCTTCAGACCACACTTGATCTCCCCAAGTTAGAACCAGACACACGTCATGAACTCAAACAGAGTTCCTGACTCCATTTGTGCTCCAGAAGGGGAACGTGTCAGGTGGATTTAAATACTGCTCTTTTTACAAGAACAAAAGCAGTCTTCTTCATTCTCCCTGTTCTATTTAAGTAGTTTCCTTTCTTGCTCTGACAGTCATATAGTCCCCTAATTCACATACAGTGGACAATGTGGCCCATAAATGGCAAGATTTATTTTGATATAACTGACTGTGTATTTATTGTGCAAGTCCACATGCTAGAAATACTCAGCATTTTTACTCTTGCTTAACTTTTCTGATTTGCTCAGTTGAATCCTCTTAGAAATGGAATAGAATGTTTCAGACTTTGAACAGAATGCTTGCTTATCACCTAAAATCAAATTATTTGCAGTTCTTGAAGAAAAACATCTGTGTTTATCACTATAACTGTCAGCACAGAATGGACCTATTTTTAAGTTTGGGATGCATAATAAAGAAAAAAAATTAAAACATCTGCATGCATTAAAGAAATGCAGTTAAATCAACAATCTAAGTATGTTGTTGTATTTTATGCTCTACTGTAGTGAAATGAAATTTAAAAAATGAGCTGGAGGTTAAAAACTTACCTAAGCCCATGGCTACAGACATCTCTGGCATTATGATAAATGCTAGTAACTGAACTTAATTTAAAAAAGCTTATAAATTCAAGACAATAATTAATGCTACATGTAAAGAAAGAACACCAAGTGACTGAACACGATAGTTTAGCACAGAGCTACAATTAAGGTCTTTCTTTATCTGCTCGTCTCTGCTGCACACAAGGAAATCCCAACAGCCATGGGTTACTGTCACCCTCCTGAAGCTTTGGCTGACCTGAGCAGATATTCCCTAACCCTTCCCTCACTGCAGAGGATCCTGGCTCTGGAATGGCCCAGAGAAACACTCCACATGTTTAGCACATCATGAGGAGAGAGGTTTGGAGCGAGACACGTATGGACAGAGAGGGAAGGCTGTAAATTATTGAATACTTCAAGAATTATGACTGTTACTAAATGACTGCCCAGTTAAACCTGCTGTATCTTTTGTAAAGGGAGATGATTTTGGAACAAAGCCATATTAAAACAGAATGCTGAAATCAGTTTAAAGAACTCAAGAACTCTCCTCTAATATTCACAAATATCTATAAAGGTACATTCTTCACAATTGAGCTAAACATTTTGTCACAGCTTTCTGCTACTAATAAACAAACTAATTAGAAAAATTGGATAGGCTTAAAAATGCTGCAATATAATAAAGATATCCATGAACACTCTTAGAAAGTGTCGGTACTTCAATGTGCTTCTGAGGAAAAAAGCTCAGAATATATATATTTTTCATATGATACTTTCAGACAGACCAGGTGGCAAAACAATTACAAAATTTTGACTTGCTAAAGTTGTCACTTTATTTTCTCTCTTACTCTTGATTTTTTGTAAAGCTTCCATTTAAAAATTATTTGTAATAAACAGAAAAAAAAAATCTCCTTCAAACAGCACTAAATTAGGTATGTCTCTACATAACACAAGTCAAAACCAACATTCCAAATTGAATGTGTGTTGTACATCTCTGTTACTGCTAAAGTACATATTACCTTTATTTTTGTAAATTATTTGCACCACCTTAAACATTGTTTTCTCTGAGAATTGCTGCTCCTTGTAAAACTGCAAAAAAAAAAAGAAATGGTCACATTCTACTTTCTTAAGGTCATAATATAAATTGTCACTCTGGTTACTATAGAAACAGAGTGGATTTCATCATTTTAATGCATGCAGTGATAATTGTTCTTATTTCAGTGTGTGGCTAGGTAGTTAATGGTGCCAGCTGCAGTTAGCACAGACACAGACTATTGTCATCCAAGCACAAAGCTGCTGGCTCCTGTTCTGTCACTGGGAGCTTCCCTGACCATCAGCGCTTCCTAAGGGAACGTTCAGGCACAACCAAGAGCTGTTCACAGGCCTCTGCTCTGTGGCTGAAACAGAATTCCCTGCAGGAATTATGTTTTCACATGAAAAACAAATAAATATGGCACAGCACAGAGAGCTTCTTCAGATTATTCATTCAGGTCATTCATTCAGTCAGAAAAGCTGTTTTCTACGTATTAGCTTCTAAAATTTGGGTTGCACTGAGAAAAGGTTCAGCTGACATCCTGTCTGTAGTGCCAGCTTTCCCTAGGACAGCCAAGTGCCACAAGTTTACAGCACAGCTCTCTGTGCAACTGCATACTTTAACCCTATTATAAACACATCAACAGGTGCTAAGTAAATGTAAATACTGCAGCTATTACATGTCTGCTCAAATTCAGGCTCATCTAGAATATGCAAGTGAAAGCAATATGGGATGAGACTACCACTATTCAAATTCCAATGTCATCCAATCTCAACCCAAAATTAGGTTGCATCAGTTTTAAAAGTGATATCCTCTAAAACAAGCAGTTACTGGTCCCACAGAACATTATGACAAGCAGAGATCCCTGGTGGTTTGGGGTGCCACCTTTCCTAACACACAACCACACACACTGGCTTGCACCAGCAGTTTTCTTACACATGTTATATCACAGCTGAGCTTCGTATCAATTTAGGAAGTGTACCAGGATTTTAGATCCTCTGGATCTTTATTTCACAAAATCATAAAGTGCTTGAGGTTGGAAGGGACCTCTGGAGGTCAGCTTGTCCAACCCTCCTGCTCCAGCAGGATGAGCTAGAGCAGACCGTGTCCTGATGCCTCTTGTGTTACCTGGCCAACAACCTCTGCTCTTTCTTAGTGTACACTTAATAAGGAATAACCATCATGAATGTCACTAAAAGTATTGTTATCACTTCTACTAAGATTTGGCTTGAAACATGGAAGATTTATTCCCAATCAGTTATTCTCAGTTCATGTTAATTTGGTTATAATTAATGGAAGTTATGGGAAATATTATTTTCTTGTAAGAGATGCAGTTGAAGTGAATTTTAAATATTAATGAGCTTATTCTTTATAAGGATAACTGCAATACTTAATGTAGACAACTCAAGCAGACAGATGCTTTTCTTAGAATGAAGGTGTTTCAAATCAATAGGTTAACAGGTTAACTACAAAGCACTATTTGCTGTACTTAGCCTTCCTTGCATGACACCATGAAGTACCTAAATTGTACATGGGATCAGGCTTCCCTCTGACATATGTCTGTGCAATTTGGTTCTGAAAGTCTCTCAGAAACCAATACTGTATGAAAAGCAATTGGCTTTTCTTGTCAGTTTGCCCAATCTAAAACTGACAAAAATATTGTAATGAATTAGAGCAGCATATCACCAAAAGTAGACATTTATGCAAAGTGCTACGAAAACTGAATTATGACTCAAATTATACCTGGAGACGCCTGTTTAGAGGTCCCATCTGTGAACACAGAAAGTTCTAACAGACAAAATGTTGATGGTGCTATAATTTGTGAATGACAATAATGACATTAGCTGTTGCTGGACACATAATACCACATAACTCCTGTACAGTTCTTTCATTAATCATTTCTCCTCAGATCCTAAGAATTGTATTGTATGGATTCTTAGTCTTGAAATTTTATGTAGTGTATCCCTGCATGTCTCTGACTACTGAGTATTTCCCAATTCCCCAGGGAATCCTCACTCTTACTCATACATATGTACATACATACCCTACTTATTTTGTATTTAGGTCACATCAGCTCTGCACACACAGCAGCACCAAACAGGTCACCATATGTCCAAAAATTCCACATATATTTGTTATGTGTGTACATTCTGAAATGTATTTGATTCACTACAGTGAACATATATGTTTGTTTGGAAATACAGGAAGCACAATTAGAATTTTATCAATGTATCAGCAGCACAGTGAGCTCAGTGCTTTGGGGAAGTGTCAGATGTACTGCATGTGTGCTCCAGAGTGCACACACACACACAACGTCCTAGTAAATCTCTGGCAAATGTGATAGCCTTGTATTTTCTGAAGGGTGGTTTTTTTTTGGCAGCCAGCCAGGCTGGAAAGATTCTGCTGGAGCCCTATAAGCTATATTTGGTAATAACTCACTTCCCAGCAGGCATATATAAATACATGTGAGAGGAAAAACAAGGTTCTTATTCTCACCCATTTGAAAAGAGCCCAGTGGAAAGAAACCCAAGAGTGTTCTCTGCAAAGGTGGCTCACTGTATAGGGCTGGAAGTGGCTGTGACTGATTCCTGCCCTTCAGGCCCTGGCACACTTGCCCACAGCTTGGCTCATTTGCTCAGGACAGGCACTGGGCTGGCACTGGGAGCAGGAACTCAGTAGGATCAGAGAAGTAGGGTTGACTTTTTTTGTAACAAGTGTTTGCTTTGAGCAAGTATAGCTAAAATAAATAGACCATAATAGGAAGAGAGTAATTTAGGCATGTTTCAGTAGTCAACTCTCATAATACTTTGTTAAGGATAATGTTAAATACTTCACCTTCATTACAGCATACCACAATGTACTGTTTCCTAACCTGAACTCCATCAGAATAGACTATGTGGCAAAAAGACATATGAGAACTAAGTAAGAACAAATTACATAGAGTGATATAAAGAACAGCAGTACAATTAAAATTTGGAGAGCAACAGTCCAGCAAAAGTGGCATTTTTTTCATATTCCAGATATCAAGCAGTAATATCAACCTTGTGAGCAAAACTGAAGCATGTAAAAAACCTGTAACATTTCAAGACAAGTCATCTATGCAATTACAGCATTTTTTATGATGAACGATACAATCCTACAAGGCTGAATGAACTCAAAGAGAAACCACTTGGAAAAAGTTCACTAGAAAATACTTCTATAGCTCATATTTGAGCTACTTACATGGGATTGCATCTCAGATTAATTTCAGGGAAAGTAGAGGAGAGAATCTGTGATAGGGTTAATTAAATATGCAACTTCAAAGACATTATTCGGAGATCTGGTTTTGGCTCCCTCCTGCTATATGGGACATGCCTGAAAGAAGGGGAGAAGTCTCTTACACTCTTCTACCTTTTGTGCTCATACCAGCACAGAGTGGTGATTTAAGGTCCTGACTGGGAAAGAAAAAAATAATTATTATTCAGTCAAACAACTGTTCACCAACTTTATGGTATTTACATATAGGTTAGTTAATGAATAGTGACTACTTGAATTCTTTCTTGAGCCTTCTTGGGACACCAGAGGAGGTCTTCCCAGAACAGTGCAGACAGTATGGGGAAAGCTGCAGTTCTTTTTGAAACCCAGCACTACTGCCCTGTCACTGGCACCTTGAAAAAGAGCCTTGTTCTGTTTCTTTACAGCCTCCTTTCAGAGATTTATGCACACTGATGTGGTGCCCCCTGAGCCTTCTTTCCTCTTGGCAAACAGCCCCAGCTCTCTCTGCCCTTCCTGCCAGCACAGACAGGGCAGTGCCCTCACTCTCTCCATGGCTGGTGGCTGGACACTTTCCAGCAGCTCAGTCCCTCTCTTGGTGTGGGCAGTGCAGAACTGGACACTGGGCCCAGGTGCTGCTTCCCCTGTGCTCATCCAGGCACTCAGTGATGGTGAATTCCTCAGTGATGGTGAATTCCTCAGTGATGGTGAATTCCTCAGTGATGGTGAATTCCTCAGTGATGATGAATTCCTCAATGATGGTGAATTCCTCAGTGATGGTGAATTCCTCAGTGATGGTGAATTCCTCAGTGATGGTGAATTCCTCAGCACGAAGTTCAGTGGCAGACAATGAGCTCCCACCTCCTTCACTCATTTCTCTCCTGTAAGTACATTTCTGGAGCTCACAGTACACTCAATAGGAATGTTTAGACACTAATATGGAACACTTCCAAGCCACACTCCCTGTACAGCTATTAGAGAGGGATTGAGACAGGATATTACTTATTAACAACATTTTAATGTAGGCTGCCTTGTTCAGCAAAGTACATTTGGTCTGGGAAGAAATGTTCCCCTATCAGCTCTTAAAATGATTCAGGTAATATTCCACCTGATCAAAGAGTGGCCAGTTTGCTCCTGACCACATCCTTCTCTCTTCTGACCCTGAATGCAGTGAAACACAAGCCTGCAGGCACATGCTGGAGTAAAAATATTTTTGGATTTTTAATCCCCTGGCTGGATACAGCCTTATTAAATATAGATTACCTTTTATGACTAGAGATAAAACTAAATGAAAAAAGGAAAAATGTCACTGAATAAAAGAGAAGTGTGGCAATGAAGGTATATCACATCTTGTAGATAATACAGTATAGAGAAAGATAATGTATGTGTTTATCATGTGAAGCAGAACAATGAAGATAGTGTTTCTGGTGCACATAATTAAATTTTAATAGTTTATAAATATATTCTTAGTCTAAATCCATGACTAAACCATCCTCAAATTTATGGAACCTTGTTTTAAAAAGTCCTTTATACAAAATGAGGTTCAAGCAGTGTAATCTCAGGTTATATAGTCATGTCTTAGGATATAGAGAAAATGTAATAATTTTCCATTAAAAAAATTTAAAACTCAGTGATATTTGTGCTAAATAAGAAAAACTTCAGTTCCTTTGGCCTTGTAAACTAAAACATTACTATTGTGTTGAAGGATTCAAAATGCAACTTACTTTTATAAATAGTATGACAAGCTGGTCTTCCAACTAGGTTTTCACTGTACTGGTACAATCAAAAAATTAGAGTATTCCCAATTTTTAGTATGTTTATTTGGTTTTGCAATGAGGTTTCAGGATTTTTATGGATAAAATTGATGTTTTCTAGAAGCACATTTGCCTTTAACATGGAACTGCAGATGAAGCAGAGCAGTCAAACCTCACTGTGTGTGATTCCAGATGTCATGAGTTAAGTGAGGTGGTTCTGCTCAGCTGCAGTGAGGAAGTGACTGCTGGGATGGACTACTGTGAAAATTGTTTGGCTACACACTGACCAGTTCAGCAGCCAACAGAGAGAACAAACCATGAACTCCTGTGTTATCCCAGAGGGTATATAGGATGGACTGGGGAAAATGAAGGTGTTCCAAGGAATGGCTGATAACATTCCCGTTACCTTCAGTGGAAGCAGCAAGCTTTTCCTGGGAAAATGCTGCTCTGACTACTCCAGAACCCAAACTTACTAAGTTAATCTCCAAGCTTCCTTTAATTTGCAAACTTAAATTCTTTTTTTGATGTATCTTAATGGCATATAATTTAACCCAAGGGCAGAGAAAAAGAAAAAATAAATCAACTCCCCACCCTTTATGCACACTTTTCTTCTGTGGTGTACATAAATCAGTCATTTGTTACAGGAGAAAAAGGAACTAACCCTTTCACTTCCAACAGAGCTGGAAAAATGAGGTGCCTGACTAGGCAGACAGTGGGATGGTAAAAGTCCTGCATTTTTTTCAAAAAAGCATTCTTTGATTTTTTTTTTTCAAAATAATCTAATTTGGGGGGGGGGTTGGGGTGTTTTTTTGTTTGTTTGTTTTCCAGAAATAGCCCTTTTCCCAAAATGGCATGGCAGACATCTGAAACACAGATCAACTGGGAGACTGGAAAAGTTCTTAGCTGACACAGCTCTGGCTGGAGTTTCCACAGATTAAACATCACCACTCAGCAGTGATTGCATTTAAGGGCTCTGCTCCAAAAATAATGCACAACTCCCGTTTGCCCTATTGCACAGAAGGGAAAAACATTTGAGTTCAACATCTTTCCACCAGTGAAAGAGAGTTATTTGGGTTGAAACTCCATATTAAAGTATAATGCTAATTTCTGTAAAGTAAGAATCATTAAATAACAGTGAAGCAGCTCTGACTGAAGTGACTGGCAGTACAGTGTTTAAAACACTTTTAACTCATAGTTCTATTTCTGGATACTTCTTTTACCCTGTTTGAAATTTGGAAATTGTTCACAGCTGAAAGAGGACACTGAAGGCAGCCTTTAAATAATTGTCTGTGTAGATGAGAGATGGCTAAATCTTGGAGATCTAAGCAGTCAAGAAGAGCACAGTAAGCACACAAAGCCAGTGTGATAACAGAGGGCCAGACTAGTCTATGTTTGATCAAGTGTTATACATTCTTCTAAAAAAAACCTTTAAACTTGTGCAACCTTTCAGTACATTACAGTATGCAGAATTTAGAGCATAATCCTTCACCTCATATACTGAGCTGCCTTTGCAGAATTCCTCTCTCACAATGTCTTCTATTAAGACTTCATATTAGCCAAAACAGCCCGTTCATAGAATTCTCCTCTTTCCATCACTCTTCCTAAGGAACAGGTGTCAGCTCAGCAAAATTACTTCTGCTTCCAACAGTCCCTGCCCAGCTCGTGATTCATTTTCCAACTCCTGTCATTTTATTCCTTCTCCTTTTGTAAGATCATCCTCTACCAGTGGCTGTCTGGGGGCAGGTTCATTTGACAGCCTCACCAGTTATGGGACATAGCTGTGCTGGGGTTTCCCTGGTGGAAGGCAGCAGGAGGGGTCAGGGCACAGGCACTGGTGGAAGGCAGCAGGAGGGATCAGAGCACAAGGCAGCAGGAGGCAGGACAGGCACTGGTGGAAGGTAGCAGGAGAGGTCAGAGCACAGGCACTGGTGGAAGGCAGCAGGAGGGGTCAGAGCACAGGCACTGGTGGAAGGCAGCAGGAGAGGTCAGAGCACAGGCACTGGTGGAAGGCAGCAGGGGTCAGAGCACAGGCACTGGTGGAAGGCAGCAGGAGGGGTCAGAGCACAGGCACTGGTGGAAGGCAGCAGGAGGGGTCAGAGCACAGGCACTGGTGGAAGGCAGCAGGAGGGGTCAGAGCACAGGCACTGGTGGAAGGCAGCAGGAGGGGTCAGAGCACAGGCACTGGTGGAAGGCAGCAGGAGGCAGGACAGGCACTGGTGGAAGGCAGCAGGAGGGATCAGAGCACAAGGCAGCAGGAGGCAGGACAGGCACTGGTGGAAGGCAGCAGGGGTCAGAGGACAGGCACTGGCTCATTGCTGAGCCGAATTTGAGATTTGTGTTTACATTACTTGTTTCTCCATTTGAAACAAATGTTTATTTAAAGCTGATTGAGGTAAGAGCTGACACAATGTGCCATTTATATCATCAGTGCCTTTGCCACTTCATCTCAGCAGGTTTTACTTTGAAGAAGCAAAAATAGCTTCATCAGACACAGAAAGAAAATCTTAACGTTCTGGTTAATCAGCAGCAGTCTGTGAAGAAAACAGCAAAGTAATGAAATCTCCACTTTGGCATAATTGTCCTTCGGAAGCAGCGAGATTCCAGCATAAATTAATTCCGAGCATCCAGCTCAGTTTTCAGCTAGAATCAATCAATCAAGTGCTGAAGCTGAATCCACAGCTCTTCACAGCATACTCTTTAGGGTAGGATGCAGAAAGATAAAAAATAAAATTAAGGCACTAAACTATTTTTTTCCTACACAGGAGATTCGTTACTTGTACAATAGAAATACTGATCTAGGGAATTTTAATAACCATATGTTCTCAATGTTCCAAATACAAGTGATGGACACATTGGAAGGCATCTCTTGAACACAGTGGTCAGAACCTGAGCACCACAGTATTTCTGAGTGGACATATCTACTGTACCCATAACCAGACTGCAAACATGAAACAAAAAAACTCAAATCTGTGAAAAAAGCATCTTAACTAGATTACCCCAACAATTTATGCTAACAATAAATTTAGTATTGTTTAATAAGATGGTCAGTTAGCACAGTAAAAAACTGAGTATAGTTGTGTTGAACATGTATGTGTTTTGGAATCTAAATTGAAGGGTTAGGAACAACTTCATGTACAAAGGTTGCACTCTAATACAAAATTAGACAGACATGCTTTTGTTGCTGTATTCCAAAACTTCATCACATTAAAATCTTAATAGCCTAGTCATCTGTTTTTGTAAGTACAATATTCTACAGCAAAGCTGCAGACCACTGGAATGATTATTTTATTACTTGTTTCCCAGAATTCTAACTAAACCTGATCTAGAATTTGAGCAATTTTAGCGGGTCTATCCTAACACCGCCACTCCCACAATCTCCTGGTTTTTAGGCCACATGCAATTTTTGCACAAATTTCATAAAAAACTCAAAGATAAATTTTGAAGAGGAGTCCACATCAGCCATGCTTCTCAGTCTGA
Organism: Manacus vitellinus; assembly: GCF_001715985.3. Classification (NCBI taxonomy): domain Eukaryota; kingdom Metazoa; phylum Chordata; class Aves; order Passeriformes; family Pipridae; genus Manacus; species Manacus vitellinus. The sequence continues at coordinate 364,365 of NW_021938838.1, forward strand.
ATTTATCATTCCAAAAGCTTTATAGAAGTATAAGGAAAAGAAAGCAGCTAAAGTGCTATTTAAGATATACCATAAAACTTCAGGCCTTCGCTACCTGGGGTTGACAGGGAGGTAAAAGAGGCAGGAAAAATTTTACCCAAAATAATACCTTGTACTCTCTCAAGTACCCACAGAAAATGAGGATCAGGTGAATAGAAAGTAAGAGGAAGATGTAAAAATGACATCCTAGGTTAGAAGTGGGCTGTTATGAGTGAGCCAAATGTAGCTGTAAAATCATTCCACCTTAGCTAATCAGAATTTACAACTTGCTCCAATTTAGGTCTCTGAAGTGCCTGGAAACATCTTTTTGTAATTTTATTTCATCACTGCACACATCTATCTTAAATAAAATGTGTCCTTAAATGCGTGGATGTAACATATGCTGCTCATTTCATTCCTTTGGGTGCTCGACCAGTCTTCCAGAGAGAGCTCAGAGAAATTTAAAAGGCATTAAAAAGATAGGAGAAATTCTAGACCAATTAGAGCTGATAAAGCACAAAATTTCTGTAGGAAAATAACCTTCTTGTGACCAGTATTAGCTAGAAAATGTCTCCATTATTCTGCTGTACTTCAAGGCAACTGTCTAAACCTATAACATCCCTAAAAAGTTTTTAGCAGATGACCATCTGGAATTCTGAGAAACTTTTCTGAAGGGGAAAAAAGCAATTTTTTTTTAAAGTAAGAAATCCATCACTAATTCAAACTGTGACTTGTGTAATCCCTAGAACCTGCAGCATTTTTGGCAAATGCGATTTTTATCTGAAGAGGTTTTTCTCTGTGCTTTGATTTCAAACTACAGTTGAATGGTTTCTGCAAAGGCCCCGTGATAGGGGAGTTATCAGTTCCTGTGGTAAGGAACAGTTCATCCTGAGGTCAGTAATAATTCCAAAATTATTTCAATATATAACACCAAGTACTAAAAAAGCACCCTGACAAAGGGGCATAAACTGTTCTTTTCTTGACAGAACCATGTTTGCAGCTAGAGGAGAAAGGAATTGAAGCCAGAAAGGTTTAAGCTTTCTAAAAATTTCTAAAAGTTCTAGATCTACAAATATTAGAAAATGCTTTTCTTAATATAAGCTGCCATTTCATATTAGAAAATGATACAATTTCACATTCTAATCAATTAGTAAACTTCCCACTGCAGAGTAATCCCTGCATCTCCAACTCATCTCACCACTTACCAAACTACTGAGCTAATCCTCATTTGCTTCACAACAGTAAAACAAAGCCCTTTGTGAAACTGTGTGTGCAATACCTGTAGAATTGGCAACCTTACTGCAGGCTCTTGTGTACTCAGTGAATTTTGTTAACTTGCAGTGGTAGGCAAATAATTTAAATTTCTTCTATACTGTAAAAAAAGAACATGCACAATCTTGTGCTGTGACCTGTGCTCTTGAATACAGAGTCAAGAAGAACCACAGAACACTTCACTTGGGTGTGCATCACACAGAGAGAGCCAAAATGTGCACATACCCAAGACTAGATGAGCTGTACCCTTTACTGTAGGAAAAAGAAACTCCAAAGGACTGCTTCCTGAGCTTCCAGTTACTGACACAAACCTGGACACCGACCACAGGAAACTAAGGGTGCCCTTCCAGGGAACGCTGGAGCATCACATTCCAACCAACCTTTCTGTGGTACTTTGGGAAGACAGACAGAAGGCAGGCATTTCAACGTTATAAAAATATAGAAATAAATACCTACACAAATAAATAGATTTCTACAGTGAGATTTGCCCACTTGGTTCTGCTGACACCACCTTCATTATCTGCTGCTGGTGAAGCAGCCTCAGCAGGGGAAAACTTGAGTTTTGATAATGGATCTTTCAGTTGTTACAAAAGCAAACATAGGACCCAAAACACACCACATTGGTGTCTTCACATGACTTTCTAACACCTTCAACTGAAAAGGAAATAATTAATTCACCTGGGACCAAACCTGAAATTATCACATCAAAGGAACGGATCTGAGAGTTAACAGTACATAAAGAGTTGTGTTTTCTGCAAAGATAACTGGAATGAATATCAATAAATAAGCATCTTCTTGAGACTTAATTCTGAGAAATAAACCAATTGGAAGCTCACCAATAAATGAAAGGTGCAACACAGGGCACATAAATCTAAGTATGATGGGTTTGCAATATTGGAACAAGAGTCATATTTGAAAGGTTTCTTCTGCTTGTCTCAATATTGATGGTCTCCTGCTCTGTTTCTAAACCACACAAACCTAGAAGCTGCCTGACTGTGAGCTGAAAGCTCAGTGGTATAAAACAGAGTGGTCTCCTCATTTCTTGTCGTTCACTGAAGGATGATGCTGCTTCTTCCCTCTTGCTTCAGAAGCTGAATGCTCTCTGTTCATTTGTTATGATTTCCCAGGAGATCCAGGGAGACATAAATTACACCATCATGACACAGCTCTCAGCATGTGCTTTGTACCCACAGCATCTCAGATTTGGGGTTTGTTTTTTAATGCTTGGTAGTGACCCACATCAATGCAGTTCAAAGAAAACATTATTATATAAAAGTCACCGCAGAGTCCAAATTAAAGATCTCATAATTGATCTGAATAACAGGTCTAGTTATAGCAGAAGGCCTGAATTGCAAGGCTTGCTTCTCCTTAAAACTAGTGGTGAACTCCTCTGTGGTCTCAGTTTCACTCTTTATTGTTTAAATTAGAAGATCAAAATACAGTAGTTAGCAAAGACATTTTGGACCACATTCATCTCTGAAATTACTCCTCTAACTTGATAAATTTGTGCTTTAAAAGATCACAGTGATTCTAGGTTTTACTATGAGAAGTGCTAAGTGTTATTATACAGACAGACAGAAAATTCAGAAATAGAAAAATAAAGCTTAAGCAACAGCAAGAAACTAAGGATTTAAAACACAGTCTAGGTAGCTGCTGGCTGCACAGATGCTACAAACCAAAAAGAACAACTGGCTTAAACCAGTACTTTGTGGTCACAGGCCTTTAATTTCCCTGGTTTGGGAAAGCTTTTACAATCATTTCTATGTGACAAAACTCAACATAACTGCAAAGATGGTGACAATTATCATGAGCACAGGAAAAGCAGAGCAGTAAAACTACTCTTGCATACTGAAGTAAAATTATACAAAGTAATGTAGAAATGTCTTCCTCAACAGTAGTTAGCCACAGGTCAGTTTGTTTCAAGCTAGATTTTGGTGCCTTGAGAGCAAATCAGTCACTGCAGTTGCTACTCAGACTTTATCCAATTTCAGCGAAAAAGGGATTTTACAAGTGAGAATTACTCAGTGTCATAACATGAGCAGAACTTCAGCCCTTCTGCTTTAATCAATACTGGACCACAGATCGCAGGAAGAAAGATGCCAGTGTATCACACTGCTACCAGAACAGCCAGAAAGATCCTGGGAAACTGTAGCAGCCAGTCCTGTGATGCTGCCACAGCAAACAAGAACATAAACTTCCTTCTGAAATACTTGCCATCATGAAAAGATCTAAAGAAATCTATTGCACTGGAACAGACCTGCCAAGCAAGCAAGTGGAGCTTTACCAAGGTTATCCATGACATGATTAATTTCTAACCTCCTCTGGGATTTAAAGAGCGTTATATCTACATAAACCAATGCAGTATCATCCCCAAACACGTCCTCTATTGCAGTTATTTCAGCTGTGGGATGTGCCAGCTGCAGGACAGTGCCACACTGATGCAGCTCCCCAGCTGTTGGTGCCCAGCCAGTTGGACAGACCTGGCACTGGCACGCAAGGGAAGTCCCCTCTTAAGCTGAGTCAAACAGAACATAAACGCACAATCCTAAAATGGCATAAAAATGTACCCTCCAAGTGAGCTAGATATGTGCTCCTCTACTCTTTCTCTCTCTTTATTTATTTCACCCCCTTCCCTTCCACCAGCACAGGTACGTACAGTTAACAAATTTGGGAGTGGAAAACTACATCTTCACCAAAGAAGACAAATTTTCTGAAAAGCACAATCCAGCACTGCCTGTGCATCCATGTCAGACCAGCAGCAGGCTGCAAACTTGTGATCTCAGATGGCTTCAGCCTCCTAGGAAGTATAGCCTGAGTTCTTACTGGTTTGTGTATTTTATAGTCCACTTGCACTTCAGTAAAACTAAAGCCCATTTCTATGTAATGCTCTCCATGCTTTTAAAATGCATTAGTGAATTCCACAGATTCTCTGGTAGGAGATCAGTGATCCCACCAGAGGGGAAACAAAAAAGAAATCTTTTAAAAGGTCATGTTTACCACATGTGAAAGTATGTGTTCCTGATTCCCTAGGTGGGCAGATTTGGTAAAGTGCTACTATGAAACCTAATAAGGTTTCTTTGGCTACTGAATGCTTAGAAACAGTCTACAAAACTCCTTTAACATTAACCTCAAGAAAACTGTTACTGCAGTTCATTCAATCAGAATTCTTGCTAGTACAGCTGCTTGTCTACACATCCTTACAGGCCAAGGAATCTCACACTACTGAGTCATCACAAAACCTCTTCTGGAAATTACCCTGGCTGACAAAACCAAACAAAAGCCAAAACTCGATTCTATACTGTTTAGTGTCCTCTCAAAAAGAGCCAGCACGAAAAGATTAAAAAGGTTCATGTGAATGATGAAAGTAAGAATTTAATTTCTGCCTTATTTCCAGTCTCTTGTCAAACAAAGCTTTCTTCTGTTTATCAGGGAAGGTTTCATCCTTAGGTCTGTACTTTGCCAGTATACTTAATCCTCATGTCAGATACTATATGGAATATACATTTGCCTTCCACACATAAATTAATCAAGCTAAAGAACTGCAACAGTTTTCCATTCAGTTGTCAGATCTAGTTGGCAAAACTGAAGAATTTAAGATATTCTTGTTCCGTGTTTCTTTCTACTTTCCATAATATAATCACAGAGATCAGAGTAAGGCCAAGTGATGCAAAGAAAGTGATTTTAATCTCATCCAAACCCATATCAGCTATGTCTAATACATTTGCATATAGATTTCAGAACTGAAAAAAGAAATAGGATAATGCATAGTGGATTTCCAAAGATAACTGGACTTGTTCCCTTTCCTTGTGCTATTTTGATCTATTCAGGCTCTCTGATGTTTTAGTAAATTTTATTTTACATTTTTTAGTACTTAAATACTGTTCAATTGAAATTTTATACACAGAGGATTAACTTATCTACTCGAGCAAAGACTTCAAAATTAGGGCTTTCTGATGATATTTTTACTGTACTGAGTAGAAGCTAGAAACACAAGAATTGTTATATTAGCCTGATTATGCCTATGATTAGCTCAGTCTTGTCTCCAGTGCTGGCCAATATCAGACACTGAGGGTAAAGGAAAACATGACAAAGTGAATATTTAATAATTTTGTTCTACATAATAATGTAACCATGTACATATTTGAAATTAGGTGCTTCTTGAGGATTCTTGTAGCAGTCAGGAAGATCCCTGCTGCAGGTCATGCATAACAGCACAGGAAAAGTACACAAAACCAGGCAAAGCCTGTTCCAGTGTAAGGAGATGGGAACATTTTGCACAGAGATTACATTTTATTTGATTAAAACTTTAGCAATGCTCATGATATTAAACTATTTAATTAATTTATTGGAAGATTAGCTTCAATGTTATGCCTTTTAATAGAAACTTAACCTGCAAGCCAGAATTTCTGAAATGAGCAAGACAACTAGCATACTTCAAATAGCAAATTAACCCTTATTTAATGAAGGATACACCTAAGTCTAAAACAATGGCATAAAAATCTATCAAAGCTAGGAACACTGTGTTACTGTCAAAAGCAAGGTTGGCAGAGTAATGTTTTTCCTGTTAGTCAGTGTTCTGACCTGAAAAACAAAGCCATTGCAGATCACGATGAAATCAAGGCTTCACAGGTGTCCATGGAGGTATAAAGGACAGGGAACCTTGTCCCATGCAAGGTATTCCCTGCTGAATTCAGATCTAAATCCTTGGTCTAGTTAATTCAAACCTAGCTCCTGACATCCAAGCTCCAGGCCATGCAGACAGTGTGTTTGCCCTGGTACTTCCTTGTTGATGGCATTTCAGACACTACAGAGAAACGAGGCCACAAATAAGGCCCTGAAAGCAAATCATTTGGAGATCAGAGGTCAAACCAAAACTCAAGTTCAGGAAAGATTATATTTCTTAGTGTGCTGTTGATAGTGGCTCTTATCAATGTTTGGCTCACAGGTAGTAATCTTCAAGAAATAACGAGAATTTGTTGTGTCCTATCACAGCTTTTGCACACAGAAACTATGAAAAAATACTGTGGTCAAGATACAGTAAAAAGGAATGAAAAGAAGGATATGTGGTAGAAAGCCCCCTTCATTTGCAGAAGCTGTGTGTCCCCTTCACGTTCTTTTTGTTAATAAACACAAATAAAAGGACTTGACAACTGTGCAGGGTTGCTTTCCAGTAAGCAGAGAGCATATTTTTAAATTTTCTGTCTGGAAAAATGTACACACTATCAAGTCTTTGTCCTTGCTAGGTCATTCTTAAATACCTTTCATACCCAGTTATTTTAAAATAGAGTCAAAGAAAAAATACCCAACAGTAAACTTTAATGTTGTTCACTATCTGTGACTAAGAAGTGTTTCCAGAGGACAAGTATTTTTCAACACTTTTTTTTTTAGTCTCCTGACTGCAAATTTACTTCCTCTTGGTCCTGTGATATCTGTTTCAGCAGATGATGCCTAATGACAACATTCTGGTGTTTTAATAACAACACAAAGAACAGCTATCTTATTTCATGACCTATGATTAGTTCTGTACCTCTTCTGTATTACAGAGTTAGATTAAATGGTAGGTAAATATATGTCTTGGTAAGTTTTCATATCAAGTGACACTGGATGGTGCATAAACAAATCCAACAAATGTTAACCAACGAAGCAAACAGTTCTCCAGTGCCACAGCATGCAGCTAGTGGTAATGGCAATTATTATAATGAATATTAAAAGAAAATCCATTTTATCAGATTGAGAAAATAAGGAAATGGTTTACATGCTATGTTGTTTCCCAATTAACTCAGGAGAGCCACTGTCCTATGGTGCCTTACCTCAGAAGAGCACCTCCCATAGCAGAAGGAAGACAGAATCAGATACAAAGAATTTTTTGTTCTGTTTTGTTAGATGAGGAAATAATTACAGAACTCAGAATTGACACTGTGTTTAGCTAGTTTAGCTTTGAAATGAAAGCCAGCTAATTCTCAGTTATGATTCCCATAATTACAAATTGCATTTCCCCATCTCTGCCATGAGGCTGCACAGCCCCTGATTGCAGGAGCTGCCCAGCAAACTGCTGAGCACCTTCTGCTCCAAACGCCGCCGGGGAACTCCTGAAACAGAACATAATATGATGGCTTTCATTTGCTGGACTTTGCTGGGATGCAGAGGAGACTGAAAGGTGCTGTTTCAGTAAGAGCTGCTGTGACTGACTCCAGTCTGAGCATTTACTGCACTGAACCTTTTGCTCAGAGTCCAGAGGGCCCAGACTCTTCTCTTCCTGGGTCAGTACTGAGCACAAATGTGATCTTCTAGAGCAGAGACTTGAGTGGGGCTGCTGGTTGTGCCTGGTGCCTGCCTGTAGGATGGAAAGGTTTTGTGCTGCCTCCTCTGCTCTGAACCTATGCCTTGGTCAGCCCTGAGGAAGGGAGCTGGAAAAAACAAACTGGTGACATATAGTAAATGAGGTTTTTAAGATGCAAAGCACAAAGCATTAACAAACCCAAAACTGCCAGCTGGTAAATAAGCTTAATGAAGAAATCATACATATCTTGACAAAAATCTTCTGCACTTACAATATACAAAAATAAATAATGAAAATCCCCAAAGTTGGTCCACCTCTTTTGGCTAATTTTGAACCTGCTCAGTAAGGAGAAACCTTTACAGTAAACTCTACACTAAAAGCTTTGAAATTTTGTAACATAAACTAATGCTTTTTTCAGTTCTCATTCCATATCTTTTACAAAAATTGGGATAAATTACCTTCATACTGCATTCAACAAATGCACATAAGCATTATCAAGAGAGTATATTTTATTTATTTCTGCATAAGCTTCAGAATTCCCTTGGTTACTTGGGCACTCTAAGCATTTGAGAAGGAAAGATATTTCACTCATCTGCCAAAATGGTGACAGAACCTTTGACACCAATGATCCAGGGGGATGCACAACATAAATTAGGCAGGCCTGGTCCAATAAATTGACAAATTGCTTTTACAAAACTGCTCAGCCCCAAAGGGTCTATAGAAATTAGCAAAAGAGGTTCTTGGCACCTCATCGATGTGAGGAAATCCAACACTGTGGATGACCCTACCCATGGCAGGGGAGTTGCACTAGATGACCCTGAAATGTCCCTTTCAACCCAAACTATTCTATGGTTCTGTAAGTAAACAATTCTTCTAGAATTGTAGAATTGTATAATAAAAGTGTCCAAGATTTAAATATACAAGCTGAGTATTGGAAAGCTTGTTCTTAGCAGGAAATACTCCAGTGGCAATGGTAATTAAATAGCTTACAATTTCTGGCACTTCTACTATCATATTCCCTTGAATACTTAACTTGTTACTTTTCCAGAGCATATGCCTTTAAGGAAGCCATTAGTGAGAGACTGGGCAAAAATTTCACTGGACTAAATTGTGCCCCCTCCCAGCCTGTGAAACTGCCCTCCCCCAGCCCCCAGTCCAATTCTTCAGTCAGAATTCAGTACAGATACAATTTGAAAAAAAAGAAAAATCAGTTGAGAAAGGGAAATGAAGAGTTATTTAAATGGCTTTGAACAAAACCACATTTCTGTTCATTCTCAATTTCACAATTAAATGGCTTGTGGCAAATGCTCAGCATAGATACAAGCTCATAATCCTTTTAATAACAATTTGCCTGCTGTTCAAATCTATTTTATTTTTTACTTAACTGAAGATATTTTGGAAAGTATCATAAAATCAAAAGAAAGCAATTACATTGTTTTTTTGATGCAATCCATTTTTTTATCCCAGGGTGTGAAACTGCCAAAATACTAAATTGGAAATTCAAGGGTGATGTCACACAGAAAAAGAACTCTGAAAAACAAATTGGGGAGTTCAAGGTCACCTTCATATTCTTTTAGTCAGTATTGGAGAACAGAAGTGTTTAGCACAGAAATCCAGTCTGTAGCAAGCTTTCAGTCTCCAGAGAGCATCTAACCTGAACAATACTCTGAGGTTGAGATGATCTTCCACCTGTTGTACAGCTCGAGGTAGTTTTGAACCTACCACAGGTAACAGTTTCAAAAGAGACACTCAAATGCTTGCAGGAGATAAAAGCAAGGAACTTGGTAGTTTAGCACTTGAAAAACAAATCTCTGATAGTACAAACCCAGAATGTTTCACTGGAAGAGAAAACTATGTCATATCAGAAAAAATGTTAACCTCAAATTCCGAGCCAGCAGTCACTGACATTTCTACCAAATTCATGTGTTTACAACCCCTCTACCTCCTGACTCTCTTGTTCAGTTGTGTCCTCAGAGGAATTAAGGAATTCAGTAATCAGTAAGTTTTTAAAACTAAACACTCAGTGGGAATAGCTTAAATAAAAAAATCATAGAACCTGTAGCTTTAAAGGCTAAAATCTTCCCTTCAAAACCAGAAGGAATTCAATAGAGCCAACAAGCAAGATCACCCCAAGTGGCCACAAATGCTTGTTTGGGTATTTTTTTGTTTGTTTCTTTTTTTGTTTTTGTTTTGGGTGTTTTGGGCCTTGTTTCTGTTTTCTGACAAAAAAAATAGAAGGAAATAGAGAAATGGTTCAATTCTTGACTTTGGTCTAATCTTTTGATTTGCTTCATTATGCAATGTGTTAATTACATCTCGTCTCTCCAGTACTGTTTTCTCAGAGGTTTCTGTTTTAGCAGATAATGAAGTCTGTTTAAGGAATCTTGTTAAACTTTTTTCTGACTTTTTATTACAGCAAATTTTTCACCAGATAGGCACCATATGGCTTCAGCATGGACTAACACTTTATGAATTTTTTTTAATCAGTTTTTTAATCCTTTCCCTCCTCCTTGTACTACTTAACAATCTATGCTCTGATCAAATTTTCTTGAAATAATCTCTTATTCAATGTTAATCTGAGAATCAAAGTCAACTTTTTTACTAAAACCTAATAAGGTAAACTGTTTATGACAATTATTCAATATTAAACCAATTTGAATTACAAAGGATTCTGAAATTTCCCAACTCAGATGTCCAAATGAAGGCAGCTTGATGTATGATTAGCAATCTAAATTAATGGTCTGGCTTTTTAAATATGCTAAGCAAAATTTTTTTATTGCCTAATTTAAATAATTAAATATTCCACAAATTTAGTATTTTTGAAGGATTATGAAAGGGGCAAATACTTGTTTTTCATTTCTCAAATAGCTCACAAAAAGAATAACGATATTTTAATGTTCTAGTACTAAAAAGTAACATGATAACTGGCTTTATACTTCAGCATAAATGAAACATTAAACAAAACAGTAAAATCATCCATAACATCAATGGAGTCGTCGTCTAAAAACCAAAACCTCCAATTCAAATGAATAATGAAAGGCTTCAGCACAGTTTTTATGCTTACAGTATTTACTTATAGATCATCTAATTTCCTCCTAAGGCTAATGTGGAAACTGGAAACTGCTACCATACACAATCCATAATCCTGTGAGATATAGGAGGCATTGCCAAAGGTAGTCAGCCAGAAATTAAATTCATCTGGGTTTTGCTGTTGTTGTTGTTTTAAGGAGAAAGCAATACAAACATTTCCCAGCATCTTTCGTTTACCTCCCTGACTTTTCCTTGTGGAGGATAATATTCAAATCTCCTAGAGCTTTATTTGACTGGCTGGACCTTACTAACACAATTTGGAGAAAAAGCAACAAAACATTTTGGAGCTCCTGATTTCTGTGAAGTGTTTGTCCCAGCACAGAGGGTAAGTTCAGTCTTTGCTGCTATTAAACATGCTTTGGGCCTGGAGAAGATCCAGTCACTTTGTGGGGTAAGAGATTATCTGGTTTCATTAGAGAGTGGAATTCCAATAAAAGATCACATCTGATAAAAGGTACACACTTTCTCCCTAGGAACAGCAAAAAGAAGAAACAAGAAGATTCACATGCCCAGGATGCTGCACATTTTAACAGGTTCTCTGACAACATCAAATACCCCACTCTGTGTGTGGGTCGGCCTCTTGCACAGCAGGTGAAACAACCGATTTCAGGCCAAACATCCAATTATTTAAAGCACTTTAACCAAACCTCTAAAATATTAACTAGAGAGCCAGGCCAATGTTTTCCACTTTGTGTTCCTAAAGTCAAGCCTAGAGATCTACTCTTCTAGAAGTGACCCAGCCCAACTCATTAAAATGATAACATTTTTAGAGAATTACTGAATAATCCACAATAAAATAGTTGCAGCAGGCACTCCCAAGAATCAAAGCATTCGAAAGTCTGAAATTACAACTGGAAATCGAGCTCTAATTTCATTGTAGGTACACCAATAACATTGGCTTAGGCATTCAAATAAAAGCACTTTTCAGAGGTGCAAAGGTGCAAAATCTGAACGTAAATATTCAAACTGAATTTTCAGCCTTTCTTAGCATTACAGCACTGCTGATATGCTATGGAAATAACACATTTCAGTGATAAATACTTCCCTGCTATTATACGGATTAGTTCAGTTCAACAGAGTTAGAAATTTGCCCTTCCAAAGGGTAGCAACAGATTAAAACTTCTCCTTGGTACTTTTAAAAGCTGCCTGTAAGAGCTCAGGGTCTTCTCTTTGAATCTCATGTTTACACAGTATTTGCATAACATTCTCATATTGTGTTTGTTCTCTGACAGACAGACCTCTTGGGTAAAGTTTTATCAAAGAAACACTTTCTTCCCTTGAAGTAACTCTGTATTCATAGCCATTTTGCCTAATTTATGCTAAGTTGTTTAAATCATGCTTTTTCCTCCCTGTGTTCCAAATCATAACTTATGTCTATTCAGCATGGAGAGCACAGTGTCAGACACAGAACTGTTGGTCTCCTCTCCTGCCTGCCTGGCTGTGCTCCTTCCCTTCCCTTCCTCACAAAGCAGTACTGCTGCACAGGGTCTGCTACACAGCTCCAAAAACACCCCAAAGAAGTGCTACAGAGACTGGGAAGACATGAAGTGAGGTAGAAGCTATCTCATAATCTTAGTTTACAGGGAAGTTTCAATGACAAGTCACAAACTAAATATTCTTCATTTCTCTGAGCAAAAGACAAAGATCTTCTGGAGTCCAAATGTCTTTCATATTGTTCTTGGATATTGGCACTATTGAAAGCCCTTCATCAAATTGTTCATTCATGCAGTTTAACTGAAAAGCTTCTCATGTACTTACTCATGTTAAGGACACCAATTCTATTGAACTTTGGGACATTTTAAGCATTTTACCTCTACAATACTACCTAAAGTAAAACACCACGCCAGAATTTAGAAAATCATAGAAAAAATTTTAATTAAATCATGTCTTGTCACTAAATTCTTGAAAGAGAGCAACCTTTCATGAAGGTTTTTAATGGAGATTTTGCTGAACCACTTAAAAAAATCATCTCGGAATGAACACTCACTATTTCAGTGGCAACCCATCAGTTACAGGATTCCCCAGAAAAGAATTTTGAACATCTCACAGACTGAAGCTGGTAATGTGTTCCAAAACAAGGGGCTTTTTACTGATGGCTGGCAGTGAGGTGTGTTCTTTGATACCTGTGTTTATGCCTATAAAACTAAACTTTTCGGAAATATCGAAAGTAACAATCTAACAAATGTATCATGTTCAAAGAATTCAGAACAATTTCTCAGCAGGTTTAAAAAGCCACAGATCTCCTACATTACATTAAAATATCTGACCTGTTAACAGACTTCATTCACTCATTAAAAAAAAACCAAACTAATTTTTGTTTTATACCTCAACCATCCACTTTCTCTATAGTCTTACATTTCCAAGTTATGAGTGGCAGATCTGTAGGCACATTTAAGTTCCCCAACCACCGTGCTATCCAGAAAAATCAATATCAACCATGATTTGGAGAGCTTTCAAGTCAGACTTAAGGACAAATTCTTAGATATGCTGTCAAATTTTTGCTTTAATGTTATTTTCTCAAGCTTTAAACAGAAGCTGTGCATACACCTTCTCTCTACAAGGGAAATTCAGACATTAAAAACATAATCAACAAAATGTGAGCCCTAAGGGGAAGGTAGTCCATTATCTTGAAATATCTTGGCAATATTATGCAAGGGGAAAGAACTGCCAAAACTCAAGTTAGGAGATTGTACCTACTACTCAATACTAATTTCAATTCTGATTTAATGGCAAACCCAAAAATCAAGAAGGGACTAGCATTTAAAAAAATTAACATAAACTAGTAAGCACTCAAAGTACAAAGAACTAACCAGAAAAATCCTTAAATTTAGTAACTGTGCTGTCAGAGCATTTCATGTACTCAGCACGTGCTGATCCTGGTTTGTTTTGGTTTCTTAAAATAAAGGGGAGTGGTCCCTTCACTAGGGACCTTTCTATGTTCCATAAATCAAATAAGGAATCTCTGCATTCCCAAGGATGGCCAGTGAACAAGAAGGAATACAGACGAGTGTACTGCTCTGAACAGGAGGATCAAAAACCAGAGACATTTTGAGTGCCCAGAGAAACAAGTCTGTAGTATCTATTACAGGTCATTAAACTTGTTCACAGAACAAGAGCATGAGATGCCCGGATGTTTCTGTGTATTGTGACAAGACCAAAAGCAATCTTTGTCTCCTGTTGCTCACTTGGAAGCTGCAATTATTCTGGCCAGTAGAACTTGAAAAAGGATACCCATTCTTTCAGAAATCTGAAGCACAGTTTACTAGTCTGGATGATTACACTGCTTAAAAATTGCAGATCCAACCATAATTATTCAATTTGCTGAGCAACAAAAAGATCTGAAACTGAAAATAAATGTTTGACTCCTGCTTTGCTGCCTTTTGTACATTCTGCCTTGGAACATAATGATGGATTGTGTGCCTTCAACCTAATGGGTTTTTCCATAGTGACTCTCTGATTTTAATTCTTCCCTTTTACCTGTTTTTCCATTAGGATCTAGAAAGATCTCAAGATACTTGTCAAGTGGGCTTTAAAATGAGATTTCTTAGATTTCTAATGAACAAATAAGAGAAATAAAGGTCAAGAAAGAGAAGAAAATAAAGATTTCAGACTGTTTTCCAGTGCTGATAAGGTAAAACAACCTACCTGCAAACTGCAGAACATCTCGTTCCCTAAAGATATCATCCAGATGCTGGATAAATCACCCACCCTGGTCATCTTATAAGAGGTAACAAAACCTCTTATGATTTTGAACTTAGTAAATTTTTTTAGTACTAGATATCTGATGATAGCTACCTAAATTGTGATAGTGTTGTCTTGTAAACTCTGAGAACTGAGAAATATTAAGTGAAAAAAAGTACAAGAAAATTGCTTCAATTATGCTATTTTTAACTCTCAACATTTTCTAAATGCAAGCTGCCCTAAATAGTTGATTTGACTGCAATTTATATTAAGGAAACATTTCAACAACATACTGCTTTTTGATAAAAAGTTTGTAGTTAAGAGCATAAAAGTGATTAAAATGAAGTTTTTGGTGGTGGCCTGAAGAAAGCTTTGTTGGGTTGCACTCAGCCATTGAGGGGGTGTCATTTTTTCTTCCTTTAGGTTGCACTGGAAATAAAATGTTAAATAACACGTTGTACTAGAAATAACAAGGTTAAAAGTATTCTTAGATTAAAAGTATTGCATTCTTTTCCCTGCTAAAGAAAGATAATTCTCATCCATACCAATAAAAAATTCCCTCTGTAAATTATGGGCAAACAAGCTAACTTCACGTGCCATAAATACCAAAGGAGAATACAAACTGTCAGCTACTAGATGTCTTCATGTCTTAATCCATGGTAACTTGCCTTCTGGTTGTGTGGTCCAACAAGTAATTTAAAATCAATTTTGCAAGGCTGTAGTAGTGGTTTTGTGCATGGCAGGCCTTCAGCTCTTTATGGGAAGCTGAATTTAGAAGCAATTGCTGCTGTCTTTTGAAGTAAATCTGAGAAATTTTGAATGCCAGGGTTTATGGGCATTATTCTGACTGTATTTAGGAAGCTGAATTAAATATTTTTACTTTTAAGGATTCAGTGTTTAATTAGCACACACCTTTTAGTAAACCCAATTGTAGGGCCATGCTGTGTTTGCCTGCCCTTCAGAAACAGAGACTTGAAATGCCACTCTGCTAGAGCAGTTAAACTAGAAGTGCAGCAGCAGAACAAGCAAACTTGCCTTTTGGGGACCATGTCAGTGAAATATTTGTCTTTATCAACACAATTAACTATCAATGGAAAATGAACCCAATTTCATTCTCTTGAGCAACTCCTTCAGATACAGTTTAGTCATTATGAAACCCTTTATCCTTCCTCATTGATGGCAGGTCAGTATAATCAGTTTTCTTCACACAAAGGACAGCTGCCTCATGATGAATAAGGCACAGGTTTTCTGTCTTAGGAAAAAATCTTCCTGTCTCAAGTTTTTCTCTCTTCACGTAGGCTCCATGGGGAGAGTGTTGGAAGCCACGGCATAAAGTTACAATGGAAAAATTGATTTCCCACTGTGGATACTAATAGATGAAAGTATACAATTAAATCATATCATAACTAAAAAATATCTTGGTCACCGTCTCATGGAATCTCCAAATTTTTGAAAATTAGCAGAAAAGATTGGACTGTCTAATTAATGCCTCTTAGCATTACTGTCTGACATTTCCCTGTCATAATTCTGAAATCTTGTACATTTACAACTATTTCATGCTTTTTTGCTCCTGGTTTGTTAACTGATGCTTTAAAATCAATTGCTTTCTCAGTTCAGTCTATTTTATCTGTGCAGTTGATATCTACACTTGAAACAGTGGTAAAAAAAGTGTTGCAATGACACACATAGAATACTGTGCCATGGTATTTCTCATTGATGAAACACTGAACTTCAAATGGCAGAATCATGAAAGACTTATGCAAGACACCTCAAGTCAGTTTTCAGTACTCTCTATGTGAACTGGAAGGTCTAAAAATAATCTCAAATCCCTATTTAGATAGTGACTACTTGAGGGCAGATCAAGGTTGCATCTATGAATTTTTTAAAGTAGTTGTATTTTTGAGCAAATACCTTGAATTTATTCTGTTATATATCCTTTCAATTTTATGAGGCTTTTACTGTGCCATTTATTTTAGCTACAACATTTGGCACAACCTCTGCTTTTGTATTCTGTTATCTACTTAAGAAATCATTCTTACTTTATTTTAATTCATCAGTTTATTTCTTTGCAAGGCAAAGAAAACATTGAGCCTATACGGTTATAATTCACAGAGGAGGAGAAAATGGAGGTAGTGAGGGTGAATCATCACATCTGCTGTTCTTTCCTTTAATAAGAGAAAACCTTCGAAAGCATAATTGGGCAACCCTTAGACAGAATGATTAGTTATCCTTCAGTATGGCTAATTAAATGTTTACTAAGCCCATCAATAAGAATTTGGATGTACAAAACTTGGAAAGAAGCAACACATTGAGGTATCTGTTGAAAATAACATCAGTAATCTTTTCTTGCTTTCCTTCAGAAGACAGATGACCTACTGAGACAAACACAGGGATTTCACTGAAACTGGGGAGAAATTTAATCTTCTGTCTCGGTTTCCCTAAATCTCTGCTATGTGTGCAGGAAAATGGGAGTCACTGTCTGCAGGGTAAGCAGACTGGTTGCTGCTGACAACAGCACACTACAGCTGCTGTTAGCAGAAACCAGGATGCATGGACCCAGTTATTCAGCTGTACTTGAATGGCTGATGGCTGCATATGTAAGATCTTGAAGAACTTTTCATACTTGTTTTGATAAAGACATTTCACTTTTACTTCTGTATGGAACCAAGTGTAACTGTAGCAAACTCATCCTAGGCAGCCCTAATTCCAGTTTAAAAGGGAGTTCTCAGGAATTTCTGTGTGAACTTGGAAGCAAAGTAATGCTTCTTCTCCTATTCTGATGCCCAAAAAGTCATAGTTCAGAACTGCAGCTATGAAAGAGGAGGCTTGGATTAACTGAGTTACTGCAACTTGCATGAAATAACTTCCGTCATTAAATCCTTTAATTGAAAGATAATCTGAACTGTTACTGTTTGAACAAATATATTTAGATTGCTCACAACTATTCTGAAAGCATTTTGGATGTGTCTATATCTCAATTTTTCTGATTTGCAAAGCAGAAAATGGTTACTGCTTTAGCAGGACCTTTTCAGCTAACAAAAGAACAAACTTGGCTTCATTAAGACTAATGGGGTGGAGAAACAAAGAGAAGTGAGCAGGGAGTAGTGTTGGCTGTTCTCCACACTAGCACCAAAACATTTGTTTATTTGTGGTCTTGTGGTTTGGGAAGGCCCTACAGGATCATACACTACTGAAGGCTTTCCTGAGCTCTAGAGTTACCTCAGGCAGGCTCTTTGTCAGGGCAGGTTTCCCACTGTCTGACAGTGCCTTCTGGAGAGGGAGCCAGATTGCACATAAAGCCCCAGCTTTGAGGTACCTTCTATTGTTACTTGAATGTGAAGGAAGTGACAAATGGAAGATTTTTTTTTCCATTATTTTGTTCTTTACTATACCAAGAACACATTTTTAATAATATCAAGAGTCGTTATTCAGAGGGAACCATTTGCCACATAATTTCATAAATACTTTCCACACCTGCAATGTGTTTCAGTCAAACAAAAGTTGTAATAAAGTAAATGCTGTTTTAAACTTCCCTACTGTACTTTGCTACAACTTTTTAATGCTGAAAAGTTCAGCAAGGTAGGGAACCGAGAATACATAATTCTGACCTAAGTGAGTCTTGTGAAAACACTGGGGAAGGTACTTCAGGAAGCAATTTAGTAGTCAGCATGTAGCAGAGATGAGAATAATTATCAAACAGCTGTACATATCACAGACTTATGCTGTGATCCAGTTAGCATGCTGGTGGCATAGAACATCAGATCAGATAAGGCATCCATTACAACACAGATCTGACAGCACTTTAAATCCAAGAATCACTATGCAACATGGAACATCAGTATCAACTTCTCACCTTTTTAGGATGGTTGCAGAAATGAACTCTCTCAGTAGGGTGTGGCTGTGTGATCCATTTGCTATCAAGCAAACCTGTTATATTTAAGAAAGCATCTGAAAGGGAGCAAGAAATCACTACAATACCTACCCACTGAAAAAAGAAGCAGTAAATCTAACTTCTGCATGACTAGTTTAGGATAAACCACATGTGGATGAAGGCAACCCAAAGGGAGGCTTTGCTCACAGAACAGACATAAAACACACTGCCCAGTGTAATTTGGCTGTCCCAGCTTTCTGTCACAGTGCTTTAAAGCTGGCAGCACAGTTGCTAAAAATCTTCTCCTAGATGAGGGTGATGGTTGAACCACAGGGTCTCAAAGCATCAACAGCAGGGCCATTCATGGGACTAGAACATACAGGATCCTCTGTGCAAAGCCTTCAGCACCTTTCAATGCCACGTAATTCAGGGGCAGATGGGTTAGTGCTCAAACTTCTAAATTTACCTGTTAACTGTAACTCTTTTTTTTCTTTTAAACAACACTTGAAAGATTCTCCTATTGTGGTCATTAGCAAAAGTGTAAATTAATCTCTAATTTAAAACTACACTGAATAGTGACCTTTGATGAGCAAGTAAAGAGAAAATGTTTGGAAATACTGTACCAGTTTATTTGTAAGTTAACTAATAACACATCCTGCTTCACAAAATGCTTCATAACTACCTGAAAAGCCCTATATAAACATTAATACTAGAGATGCCTTTCTAAAAGCCAGCTCCAGTTGGATTATAGTATTTTTTTGCTGCATTTTCTGCAGTACTTTGCTTTTGATGAGGAAGAATCCTACCTCTCTTTAGCTGACCACATGTGTCTTTTTCTGAATTTTGGTGGGAGGGAAGGAGGCAGCACAACTCTCAGGACTTTTTAACATTGCTTTTTCTTTTCCTCAACCCCCCCCCGAAAAACTAAAACAAACAAAAAAGGACAGAGCCAAACATTTTGTAACTGCTCCCCATGTTACTATATCATTTATTAAACCAGAAAAAGCCAGAAAGACAATTGCTGGGAGCAGTAAGGCAACTGTTTAAAAGCAGGGACTCACATGGAACTGATGGGACTCACACCAGTTCCCATGTTATTGGAGATTCTCAGTCTGGATAGAAACATAGTACTTCTCATATTCATTGGCTTGGCTTTCATTTTTTTTTTTTTAATTAATGATAAATGTACAGGTATGTAATTCATGTCCAAGACAACACACATTCAATTTGTCTTATTTGTAGGCTGCAGATTCACAGATTTTGTGCTTCACTGTAATAAAAAGAAGCATTTTCTTCCCCCAAGGAAACAAACAAAAAAGGACAGATTCAAATATTTCGTGCAGTCTCCACACAAAGCGCAGCCCGCACTGGCAGCACCCCGGTGCGGGGCAGCGGCGGACGCCGGGCGGGCTGAGCTCGGGGGGCGGCGGGCCGGACTCTGTCCCGGGGGACTCCCCCGGCCTGCGGCCCCTCGCTCGGGCCCGGCCCCGCCCGGCCGAGCCGGCGCTGTGTGCGCCCCGCGGGCGGCGGACTACACGTCCCGGCGGTCCCCGGGCGCGCTCGGCCCCGCGCGCTCGGCCGCGCGCTCGCCCCGCCGCGCTCGCTCGTCGGCCGCCCGTCCGGCGCCGCTCGGCCACGCCGCGCTCGCCGTGCCGCCGCGTGCCGCGGCCCCGCCGGTGCCGGGCCCGCGGCGGGGCGGGGCGGCCGAGCGCGGCGGGCGGGCGCGGCCCGGTGCCCGGGGGCGGGAGCGCGGCGCCGGCCCGCCCGTGGCGCTCCGTGGAGCTGTTCAGCGCCCCGGTGCTGAGTGTGCCCGCGGCTCGCCCAGGCTCCGGCGGCGGTCCCTCCCCGGCGCTCCGGCGCGGCCATGGCCCCGGCGCTCTGAGTGCCCGCCCGCCGCGCCCCGCCGTGGATGCAGCAGCAGGCGCCCCTCCGCCCCTGGCAGGTAAAGCCTTTCCCTCCCCGCCCCTCCGCGTTGCATCCCCGGCCGCCCTCTGCTCCGAGCTGCCGGCTCCGGGGGCTTTGGCCGAGCCGAGAGCCGGCGGCTGCCGGAGGCGCGAGTGGTGTGGCGGGGAGCGAGCCCCGCGAGGCGAGCGCGGGGAACAAAGCGGTGCCGTGCATATGCTTTTTGAGTAGTTTTGTTATTTTAATTTCCGGGGAGCGGGGAAAGGAAGAGCGGGGTGGCTGGTTAGCTGCAAATATCTGTGCTTAGTTAGATGTAGGAAAAAAAAACCCTAATAATATTCATTTGCTCGTGGAATCCTGTTCCTATTCTCATGGTTCAGTGGTGGAAAAGATGTGTTTGTCATACAGGTAAGGTAGTGTTATAGTCAAGACTGCAAAATGGTTTCCTTGAGTACCCTCCTTAACTGTAATGCTTGTATAAATTTTGCACAGCAATCATTTCTTACTTATTTCTGTGTGGATCCCCAGCCTCACCAAGCTTGGACAAGCAGCAGAGGGTTAGAGACAGTGTAGCAGACACAGTGTTTCTGTGAAGAGGTTTCAGAAAAAGGGAGGAAAAAATCCCACTGTATTTAAGGCCAAATGACAAGTTGCATCCTACATGAAGTCATTTACAGCCAAGCATTGTGCTGCTATGCCTGATGCTTCAGGCTTCCTCTTAGTGCTGGGTGATGAATAGTGAATTGAGCAAGCCTATTAAATGTGCATAATCAAGCAGCAAGTGTTCTTAACTGCTTGTACTGTAGTAGCTACTGTTGTCACAGGATCAGTGAGTATTCCTCAGCTATCAAAAGACTGTATTTTACCCTAGATTGAGTAGCATGCAGCTGTACCCCTTTTGTGATGCTGGTAATTTGGGTTAACTTAAAATTTCTCAGTGTGGCATGGAAAGGGGGAGGCTGGCAAAACAGAAACTCAGCACTCTTCCTGGGTGTAGACAGTGAGAAAAGTTTAACCTAAGAGACTGCCTGTAGCCAGACCAGGGATTTGCACAGTTTCTGTGCTGGTTTTGAAAAGAAACTGAAGAACCAAACTAAGATTAAAAAATTGCTTCCTTTGGAATACCAAATACAATCTAATTAGTATACTCCTAGCACTTCGTCTTAACTCACTTCTGCTCTGTATCTAGAATTTCTTTGTGTCTAAGGCATCCCCTGCACCTCATGTTACTATGTCATGTATTACACCAGAAAAAGAGCCAGAAAGACAATTGCTAGGAGCAGTAAGGCAACTGTCTAAAAGCACCAGTTCCCATGTTATTAGAGATTCTCCAGTCTGGATAGAAACATAGTACTTCTTATATTCATTGACTAGGATTTTTTTTTTTTTAAACCAATGATTAAGGTTCAGGTATGTAATTCATTTCCAAGATAGCATCCATTCAATTTGTCTTATATAGGCTGCAGATTAACAGATTTTGTGCTTTACTGTAATAAAAAGAAGTTGAACAGTTTGGGTACTATCTGACTGTCATTGCACATCCAAAAGCTCTCCTCCCAGCAGGTACCTTGGACATGCAGGGGCATAACCATAATGTCTGTAGCCTTTTAGGAATAATCGAGTTAACAATTATAATAGTGCATTAGTGTAAAATTAAAAATCAATTTGTGCACATGACTGTATGCAAGGCAAGCTTCCCTCCTCCCCAGCAGAATGACAAGATTTCCTGACACAGCTCCTCCCTACCTCTGCCTTTTAGTCTAAGCACCAGCAAAGCCTCAGAGCACGTGATCAGCTGTGTGTGATTTAAGCAATGCTATTGAATTTTTTCCACAGGGAACAATTACTATAGTGTGACAAGTCAACCATTTTGATCTTAACAGATCTAGCTCTGTTTAGTGATGGTATCTACTGCCTAACCCACTCTGAATATCTCCCTGGAGCAGTTTGCCTCTAATTTAAAAGGACACTGTTAAACCTTAAAATAGGTTCTCATTTTTGGGTAGGAATAAGAGGCTTAATAGCAGAAGGACACTGTAGACATTTCAGCAGTATATTTTCTGTTGCTGCTGGCTGTAATAGCCCTCAAGAAGCCACTCAAATATCTGAGAAGCCAAGCAGCATGCTCTGACCACACCCCTACACTGCTATAATTCACAAACCCAGACTCTAGGCTTGCTGCCACATTCATGTTTCTACCTGGTCAGTCAGGACAAAGACAAAGCTGCTTCATACTAATGAAGCTGGGGCAGCTTTTAATAGAGCCAACGATCTGGTCTGCCCAAAATATACTAAAAATGACACGTGTGTCCCCAGACATTGTTTATGCTAAAGGCTATTGCAAATAGAACATTTATGCTAATTACTTGCATGTCGGCTTGGGCAATAGACAATCAATATTTTTCAGATGTAGGATCCACTGCAACTTTCCCAGTTATCGTGCATTCAGTACAGTACATTAAATCTCAAGTTGCAATTTCTTTGTGGAAATGTTTATTTTAACTTCTACAGTAGACTGCTGAAGTCATGGAAATGTTTCCATTACACTTAAGTAAAAGTCTATTTTTCAAAAAGGCTTGCATGAAAACCTGACCTGGATATATTTTTAACATTAGAGCCATGCTTATGACAACATTATACAGTGACAAAAAGCTTAAAAAAAATCCTTATAAGCACAATCTGTACAAAAATGCTATAGTTAAAAATCAACATGTGCTATTGAAAAGCAAAGACTTTTTTTTACTGCTGTCTATATGAGGGAGAATGACAAGACACATACCTTTATTAAGAAGAACTGAAGTACCTTCTATTGCCAAAACATCTTTTTAATATGGTCTTTTGTTCCCTGGATTGTGGCTGAGATGGCCTACGTATTTTCTACAATTCTAAAATGAGAAAAAATAATTTTATGTATTGTATAGTAAAAATTCTCTGCTTGAATTCTAGCAATGCTTGGCATTAAACATAACTAGATTTTACTTATGCCCATAAATGCCTCTAAACTCTTATATGATACTCCCAAGTCTACTCTTCAAAGAAGATATTTAAATGCACAATGCAATGTGCATTTAAGCAATTACCAAATTGCTTCCTCTCACAAGAGAGGGCCTGCTAACTCAAAAGAAGTAATCCCAATAACTTCCTTCAAGTAGCAAGTGATATTTTCAGCAATTTTTGAAGGTATAGCTTCTAACTTATGAATATTTAACTGTAGTGTTTAAGCATTTGTAGTATGTTCTCCTCAACACTCAGGAGTAAACAGAAGAAAACTGTAACCTCACTTCAGGCATTATTTCTATAATCATGTACTTTTATGTCTCACAGGTCAGAGTCACTCTAAATTCTGGCAAAATGTTAGACTATGGTTGAATTGTGACATTGCTGTAAAGAGGGACATAATTTGAGCTGACAACACACTGTTGACAAAGATTTGTGCAGAAATATTCACTTCCATTTTATTTTGTTTAGAACAACTAGTTCCTGAGAAATGTGTAGTTTGGGAACAGAATCTATGCAGAATTGCAATGAATATAAGATTTTCCTGCTTTAAGTTCTACTCAGCTTTGTTTCTAGTGCTTGGGATGGAGGCAAGAGGAAAGTAATGGGACATGGGACAAGCCCTGCACATAAGGTTGTATTTATCCACTGGGAAGTCACCAGATTTTGATGATTCTTGACTTAATCATGCTCACCCTGGCCCTGTTAGAGTCACTCAGCTTTTACTCTAAAAGCAGCAGAATGCTGCCATGCCTTGGTGAAGTGACCAGCAAATATCCTCTTGGGTCAAAGCAGGAACAAGCAACTTTATGGTTAGAGAAAATCTCTGTGAAGGTGAGGGAGACTGAGCAATCTCTCAGGCTTGAATCTTGTGCTACAACTTTAAGGTTTAAAAGTATATTTAAAGAGCAGAAAGCAAGCACTCTGCATGTGAGCTGACCCTTACCATCCCAAGGGAAAAATGCCCGCGGTGCACGATGAGTTCAGTGCCCGCTGCAGAGAGCGTGGCCTGGGCTCTGTTCGGGGGCTCACTGCTCTCTCAGAGATACACTGGGGGAAGAGTTTAACGTGGGTTTGCTGCACAATCACCCCCCGCTCCTCACCCTCGCTCCCTTGTATTCTAAAAGGCATCAACTTGAACAGGATTCTATTACTGTTACATAATCTCAAAGTTTAGCCACATACAGCTCCTCAAACCTGAAAGCCAAGCTAATAAATGCAAGACAACTATTTTCTCTGAGGTAGTTAAGACTTCTGTCAACTACTGTTACTCAAGCACAATCTATTTCAGTGTTAACAATAGCAAAAATAACCTCTAAAATGACAAGCCATATCTGTCACTGAAAAGTACACCAGCTTTTAATATATTTTAGAAATGACTCATGTAAGAGAGACAGAATCACTGGATTCCATCTGTCCCTCTTAACTATTTCTAAATGAGTTAACATTGATTAACATTCTTGCTTCAATACAGGTTTTGGTGGTTTTTTAGTTCTTTCCCACCTATACTGTGCTTCAAGTACAGTAGAATCTATTCACTTTTAAGCAAGGATGTCTTGCTTTAATCTCTCTCCTCTTTGCCAAAAGAAGAATTAAGTAGTCGCTTTATTCCCTTCACTTACTCAAAACATTGATACAACCATGTTGGAGAAAGGGGTAAAAATCTATAGACTCCTTTAGGGTAACTGCAAAGAGGCTAGTGGAAAAATTCATCATCACTTGCTTCAAGAAATTGTGCAACTTTGTTTTCTTTCTTCACTAAGCAGTTACTGGATGGAGAAAATCTGAGTTTAACCCTTTCTGGGAAGAGAAAAATTATTTAAGAAAAATAAGCAGCTATCTGTTGAGGGGCTGCAGCTTTCTGTACAGGTTACTCCACCCTTCCCATATTGCTAAGCAGAACAGTCTGTCATTGGTATTGAAAACAATGAGAAGTTCTGTCTCGGTGAGAAATGACAAGTGAAAACAATCAGAATAGTGAGTATGCCCCAAAACACTTCAAATGTCTCAGACTGGAAGAAAAACTACTCAGTTGCTGTCTCCTTCATCACAGTTACTTCTGTGAAATCAGTACTGTCATAGGGATGAGAGATCAGAGTTTAATAGCTTTTTCCATAGAATCCTTCATCCAGCTCCAAGCTGAACTCCATTGAGGACCCTACCAGCAGAAGACAGGGAGAGTCTAGAAAACACAGCATAGACAAGAGTCTGTTATCCAAGCTAAAGAACTGCCACAGACAAATGAAGAAAGATAAGAACCTTGTTAATTTTATTATTTCCTTGTGGACTGGGATATGTCAGTAGATCTATTCAGAGGATAGAAGTTTGTGTTCTCCAAGAGGAGAAGGATCTTTAGTGTATTTAGTTATTGTAAATAACTCTTCCATTACACCCAATCACTCTTTCACCTGGTGGTCTGCCAGCAGCTACCTACAATTCTTCCAAAGGGTTCCATAACACAGCCTCAAAGAAAGCTTTCCTCTCTGCAGTCTCAGTTTCAAAGGTATGTATTTCTTTCCCAGAAAAGCTAGGAAAATCCTGACAGATGGAAGAACCAGTAAACAGCTTCAGCCCTGGAATGGCTGCATATTAACTCTATGTCAAGCAGAGATTAAGCTCTAATTTCATAATCTGCCTCTGAAGAGCTACTTCTGACAATACCACAAGGCTCAGCTCCAGATTTCCCAATTCAGCACTTTCCTATACATAGTCTTTATGTCTGTGCCACAACACAAGTTGTATCATGTCAGCCATTTTTACAGGATATGAAAAGTCACTTAATCTAACTTCTTACTGAACATATTACACGTAAATGGAATAGCAAGCCTTGTTTTAAAAAGGATGGAAGATTAATAAACTCTGCAGTGATGTTCCTATTACTTTCGGAGGTTGCAATGAGCATGTCTTGCCAGCTGGAAGTGTGACTTACTCAGATAATTTTGATTAATCAGAATACAATGTAAAAACTATGATGAAGCTAAAGCCTCTGTATTTTCCATGATGGAAAGAGTTTATTAGCCTAATGGAAAAATTAAGTTTTAATTCAGTTCACACTTCCTTAACTGTATTGGTTCAAATTTTGACTGGTTTGTTAACAGGAATTCTCTTTGGTAACTGAAATTACTTAAAGCACAAAATCTTGAAAACTTGAAAGGCTTAACAATTTTTTTTTTTTTCAGAGGGAATTAATTGAGATTCCTTTTAGTTAATAGCATGCTAAGTAGCAGCTAGCTCCTTCTAGCCTGGCACGTAAGTAGATTTTATCTGCTCTTAAAATACCCTTCCAATCACATTCTGGTGAATAGTTTTATTCTTCTGAAGCAAGTTTACATGTTATTTCCAGCACAGTAAATTTACATAGACAGCACGTTCACCTAACAACGATGACATTCCTTAATATTAATAGGATAATGCTTAGTTTGAATCCAGACTACAGAGTATATCCTAGTAACAAGCAGGGAAGATAAGCTGTAGCTCACCAGTTTTTGTCTCCAGCTTTCTTGGACTTGACTACTTGCTCTTTTTAGCATAAGATATCTGCAGCTTCACTTAATGAGAAAAAGTATATTAGTTACCAGTTCACAGCTGCAGACTTCTGGACATTTTCAAATTTGTTTGCCTCTCATGGTTATGATTAATTATAAGGCTTGTCATGACCACACCTGAGTACCTCACTCAGTAGGGTTTTGGAGACAACTTCTGCTGCCTCAAAGACTAGCACTATGCTACCTTCCTATTGGAAGTCACGTCTTGGGATTAGGGAGTTGACTTGTCTGAGAGAAAGACAGAAAAAAAATTAACACTCTCACTCTCTTCA
Organism: Manacus vitellinus; assembly: GCF_001715985.3. Classification (NCBI taxonomy): domain Eukaryota; kingdom Metazoa; phylum Chordata; class Aves; order Passeriformes; family Pipridae; genus Manacus; species Manacus vitellinus. Next base: position 391,293 of record NW_021938838.1, read on the forward strand.
TGCTGCTGTCTTACTTGACTGTTTTCACTTTCTGTGCACAAAAAAATACCAGAACAACACTGTGTAACTTTTAGTAAGACTATTCTGTACTACTGGAATTATTATACTGGCATAAATTCTGTTACCAATATAATAATACAGTTTTCACTTTCTAGCCCAGAACAGAGGGATCTATTATGAACACAATTCTACCACCATAACAGCATCACAATGGGAGAAGACTTGTTTGAGAGGCAAAGGTTCAGATTGGAACAAACCTTTCTCAGATGCACAGTCCCTCGCTAGAGGCATAACATGACAGGTCTAAATTAATGCTGGAGGTCATAGGTACAGTGGGGAAATAAAATCCATTTGCTAATTATTAGTTACTGCTGTAAGCACACTCAGTTTTCTTTATCATTAAGAAACAAGAAGTATGGAAGATACCTAGAAGATGACAAACAGTAACATCTAACATGTTATCAGTGTCCCAGGAGTTTTAATCTTCTGGGGCCTTCTTCATGAGGACAGCTGCCAGGGCAGATGCTTGGCTGACTAATTGGCACTAGCAATAAACAATATTTGAATTTGTCCAGGAAAGGAGCAGAGGGTCTGAGAAAGAATTATCAATATATATTAAAAAAAATCTGGTATGTCTCTATTGAAATTATTATCTGTGTGATTCATTTCTGTAACTTGAAATTGCTCTAACCCAAGTAGTGGTTTATAAAGCTCTCAACCCTATCTGACTGAATCTTAGGTATTGGAAGATTATAAAGCAGGTATAGAGTACAAAAATAAAACAAACTGCTCCTATAATAAGGAATACTATACTCTTGGGGCTTCATAAAACAATTTTGCATCTAGGCCTGACTAGCTTACAAGCAAATAGAACTTTTCATCAAAAAGATTGCTAGATTGTTTAGCAATATGCCAGCCCCTGAGCTACAAGACAATCTATCCCATCTGTAACACCAATGTCACCACAAAGAAGTTATTATCTAACTTATTGACAAAAGGTATCAATCTCACACTTCTCAGGAACTGTTACCTGACTTCTGTAACATCTGAAAGTACTTAGATGCTTCTTTCAGTGATTGCAGAGTTACTGTGAAACAACGAAAAGAACTGGGCTAGACCTTCCTTGCATTCAGACATGCACTTTCCAGATAGAACTCAGGGGCAAACTAGGTTGTCAAATTGAAGAAAATCACCCTAAAAATTTAGGAAAAGAAGTGATAGACAAACAAGTTGCAAAGGAACCTGGAAAAAGGATGAGGCTGAAAAAAGCAACCAATTGCCAAGGACTGAATAGAGAGGATTGAAATATAGGGTATTTGTGTGCAGCAACAACTGTGTTAAAAGCTTCTGAATAAAAAATTAACATCTGATGGCATACTCCCTAGGACTTACATCTAGTCTGAGAAGGAGAGCTGTTAAGATAGTGAGTGAGCCAGCAAGACAGATGGCTGGTGAAGGAACTGACACTGCCAGAGCTGGAACATTCAGTAGAGAGGAAAAACAACAGCTCTACCCATGAAGGAGCTGCTGCCAAGCACGTAAGTGAAGGGAGAGGACTCACGCAATTCCAACAGTTTCTGTAAAATGTGGATGAGGTGCAGAACTGCAGGCAATGGATAAGGCCCCAAGCCTGACAGTTCAGTACCAGTGCAGAAGCAAATAGACAATGGAATGATTAAAAGGTCATACATTACCTGAAAAAACCAGCAGCAAATAGTACAGAGACATCAAATTATACAAGTGAGAAAAAAAGATTTTACATGTCAGTACAGAAAATACTCAATAGACATTAGCACTGAAAAGATAATTCTATCACCTAGAATTCATTTGCAAAAAGTTAGCTCTTAGTATTCAATATGAAAAGCGGTGTCAGAAGCTACGAATTGTGACATCACCCCACCCCTTCCCCCTGATTTAAACAGGTCTACTAAGAGGAAAATAGTTTCCACAAAGTTTGCATTTCTCACAGCTACAAATTTACTATCAGTAAGATTCCATTCATAACAGTCAACTCCAACACCTGCATCTTGAGACCCACTAAATATTTGCAGTCAAGTTTCTGCATACTTTCAAATATTTTTAGTACAATCCACTTCTCTTTACATTGACAAGAAACAAAATCCTGAAAAATTTGGCCATAACATATTGTTGGAAATAGAGTGACTTAAATGCATGGGAGGCAGAGGTTGTAGGAAGAACAAGTTTGAGAACTGAAGAGTTTTTCAGGCATTGGGAGGTGTCACAAGTTCTCATGAAAATTGATCTCAAATTTTGATTCCATTGTAAGAAGAAATAGTTCTGACAAAAAGGAGGTGTATAATACCCAAAATAAGCACCTAAATGTTAAAAAAAGTTTCTATATTGACTTTCTGTTAGCCAAGTTACTTTTTCTTATGACTTTTCCAGCCTATTACTGCTGCCATTCATTGAGAACAAGATGAAAACTGCATCCTTCTTTTGAGTTCTGTGATGGTGTTTCTGTGTTTAGCATTACTACACAGATATACGCTTCAGTACATGCTGTTTTCATCAAGCATGTGCTGTATAATTAGTGTTTAAGCTGTACAGTTCAAGAAAAAAGCTCATTGCTGAAGACAGCTCTCCTGAAACTCTTTAAGCACTGATGAGTCTTTGACCACTCCTGCAGAAGAAAAACAGCTATGGCCTGGACAAATAGAATATTGAAAATCATGTCAAATTTCTTACAGAATAAGATTATCTTTCTGGTATATAGAAAATTAGATTACTTTCCAAGATGCAGAAAGATTTTTAATACACAAACCAGGCAAACTAATTGAATAAACAGTATGGAATGGCTCCAAAACATTATAGATCACACATTAATGCAAAAAGCCAACATAATTATGAAGTACCCATCTCAGACTTTTAGGTACACAAAATAGATGTAAACAAACCAGTAATGTCATAATGAGAATAAAACTGATAATCAGAATGACAAAAATAAGTCAATGTAACTGATCAAAATAATTAATATGTTTACAGTTCAGAGAAGAAAATCCAAACAGTTTAAGAATCAGCATAAGCAAGACAACCTAAATTTACTATTAAGCTATTTTAGAGAACCAGGTGGTGCAAGTCTTAGATGAAGCCATTCTCTCTGAAAACTACAGAGAACCCGTGTACCAATTGAATGCCTTTTCCATTAGTTGGAAACAGGCTCACAGAGAGCTGACAGAGCTCAACACCCCTCCCAATGCCTCAAGCCTTGCCACTTAGCTACAGATATAGCAGGAATTAAAACACAGTTTCATGGTATTTCCCTTCTTACTCAGGCCACCTCAAGTTTCCCTTTCCTAGCTTTTTGTTGCATTCCAGTTCTGCCAGGAGGCAGCAGGAAAGCCAGTGCTGCCACAGGGAGAGGCCAGGTAACAAAAGTGCCAGAAGGCAATAGGTAACAGGAGCAGCCATCCTACACCCAGAGAGGATTATCGGCTGCTCCAGGCAGGGCAACTTCTGCCAGGCCCTCGCTCAGTCCCGAGTCCATTCTGCAGTCACTCCCCAGGTTAGGAACTGGCACAAGTGGGCAAATGGCCGGCAAGCCAGCCAGGCAGTTTGGCACCAGTAAAGATGGCAGAGCTTAGTCATCATAATCAGTTAAGGCATCTTTTCCCAGGTATAAAGACCGTGTTGTTAAAAGTTTGTTGCGAAGCATTGTTAAGATACAGGTAAGGGAAAAGTGAGGCTGTTTGTCAAGAGGGCACCGACACTTTACTTCTGGAGCCAACGTTCAATACCTCCAAACAAATACAGCATTGAGGAGAATAACGTACAGATAATACATCGCCTGGAGGAAAACACCAGCTGCCCCTTCGCCCTTCCCAGAGCAGCAGCACGGCCACCTCTGACTGTCCCCTCAGCGCCGCCGCCCCTCACGGCGCGGCCCCGCCCCCGCCCCGAGCAGCCAATGGAGAGCGCGCGGCGGGAACGCGGGCCCGCTGCCCGCACGTGCCGGGGCGCGCGCGCCGTTAGCGGCCCCTGAGGGCGCGCGGGCCTCCCTCGGCCGTGGGACCGCGCGGGAGAGAGGGACGGGCAGGGACGGGCAGGGACGGGCAGGGAAAGGGCCGGACCAGCCCAGGGAGAGCACCTCGGCCGTGGGAAACCGCACGGGAGAGAGACAGGGACGGGCAGGGAAGAGGCCCGGACCAGCCCAGCGAGAGCGGCAGCTGAGACGGGCCGGTGAGCGGTGAGGCGCGGGCGGTGCCGCGGGATTTCTGCCTGTAAAGCTCCCGTGGGTCACCTCGCTCCTCAGCGTGGGGGTTTTCCTTGGAAAGGCCTCAGGGCACTTTCTCCAGTGTTGCCATTGGGAATTAACCCTGCTGGGCAGCATGGAGGAAAAAAAGGTGTTTGAATGGCAGAAGCTTTATTAAGTAATTGAATGTTTTATTAAATAATTTGTTTCTAAATAAGCGTTGTTTTAATAGGCTTTGTCTTTTGGGTTTTTTTGCTTGCCAGTGTGCAGCTCCTGACGGACGGTCCCGGGTGAGGCCGAAGCCAGCGGCCTGTGCCAGGTTCAGCGCAGGGAGGTGCGAGGTGAGGCTCGGGGTGCGTGTGCCCCTTTTCAGGGCACCTCACAGGGACCAGCCCAGCGCACAAAACACGGAATTGGGCAAGGGCAACAGCAAGTGATAAGTAAGTCTTGCAGGACAATTTCTTTCGGTTGAATTTACCGAGAAATGCTGACAGCGCAGGAGGCACGTGGATCTGCCATCCTCCCCCTTAAGTGAGTGAACCTCTGAGTTGGATAAGCACTCTTGATCCTCGAGGGCAGCCTGGGGTGAGCTCTACCAGATTTTATTGAGACTTTAGAATCTTGGGATCAAATTGATTAGCTATTCTGTGTTGTGTTTGCTCAAGGGACAGGAAGTAAACATTAAATTACACCCACTTGAAGTCACTTGCTAATGAATAATGTAATTATACGCTAGGGTATTAGAAGGTTTTTACATTAAGTCCCTGATGTTTGTGTTTTCTCATAAGAATTATCTGTGTTTAGATAAGCTAGAATTAACATTGCCTCTTTGAGAAGTCTGTATTTGAAACTGCCGTAAATATAGTTTGTGTTAAGAAAATAACATGTTTAAATTATCAGGACAGGTGGTAGAAGTAAAAAGCCAAACGCTTCTACGTTTGATGTCATGCACATGTTTTAGAGGCAAGAGTTCCTTAACAAATGCTTGGAGACTTCTCCATATAGATCTGATCACAGCAAAAAATAAGTGATGATTCTACTTTTTCTGTATGGCAGTTCAGGGAACTAATGGAAACTGACTTTTTAGTGTAATAACTGTATGAATTGGCCAAAACTGTCATTTCAGTTTTATATTTTAACATAGAAGTGTGAACAACTATTGTACTGCAAATTCAAATATCCTCAAAGAAACTCCAATAGAAGAACAACTTTTATTCATATCTTCAGGACAAAGAATTGTGCTGAGGGCAGAATTTTGGCCTTATTATTTCATATTTTATATGAAAGTTCAAAGGTGTGAAAGCTTCAAAATGTATAATTCAATCTCATTTTGCACAACAATTTCTTTTAGGAAGTGATTCCTGGAGTATGTGTTAAAGCTAAGTGATAACATTCTAGCCCACTGAAATAGCAAATGGTTATGTTCTCTTTCACAGCCGTATAAATTTACAGTTGGATGAATATTCTGGTTTTGTCTTTTTTCCCCCAGGTTTGTAAACTCAGTTAATTCACGTGCATTGAACCTGATTTGGTTACAGGAAGAGAAAGGTGTGAGGGATAGCTACACTTTCTTTTGACCAGCTCATTGTTCTGGCCCTTGTCTGCTGTCCCTAGCAACACCTCAGGCTGACACCATGAGGAAATGGAAGGGTGTTCAGTTCTGGCTCAGACAGGCTAATATATAAATAAAAAAGGAGCTACACCCAAAACTGGACTGTGCCACTAAACGTAGTAGTAGTAAGCTTTGTCATTTGAAGTGCATTTATTCAGTAGATTTACCCTCTGTTCTAGGTTACCTCTTGTCTTGCTTCTCCCCTGGTAGAAAAACCAGTGTCAGGAGTCCCTTTGTTGGCTGTAGTATGGGTTTCGAGCATATGAAAATGGATTTTTAAGAGCTTGGAGCCAGGTTTTCAAGTACTTGGCATCTATAATTGGGGCAGATGTTCAAAAGAGGTTAGTACTGACTGTTCTGAGCTCTTGTGAAGATTTGTCCATTTTGATTTTGTGCCTAACTGAACTGATCTGTTGAAAATCTGGTCTCTGTAGCTAGGCATGACGATCTTAGAATGCTGTGAGGGCAGTAATAACACTTAAAAAAGTAAAGAAACAAGCTATACAGCAACCCCCACTCAATTCAGTACCCCAAAACTGAGTAGGAGTAAGACAGGGGTGAGCTTTCTGACATGTGCAGGCAAATAATTTTCTAGGACTTAACAGTGAAAAAAGCTTTTGTTTTGCTACCTCTGTTCTGGATGTGTTTATTTAAAGCATTAGCTTTTGGGAAAGGAAAGCTGCAGGTTATGAGTGCAAAAATGTCATGTGTTGAGGAAACTACAAGAGGAAAATGCTTTAATTAAAATTTACTGTAGCAATTGTTAGTAGTGTTGTGAGTTCTGAGGTACCACAACTGCTTCTAGAGGTGTGCTGCTTTCTGACCTGCAGCCTGGGATAACCATTTTGATGCTCTATCCCTGTAATCAATGATGCAATTCCTACTGACTTTGATTTAGCAGTGTTGAGTCCTATGTTAAAATAGTTGTAGTTCAAACAAAATGAATGTTTTGTGTTGGAAAGAAACTTATTTAAATCAGCCATCAGCCATCCTTTATACTGGCAGAGCTGTTAAAGGGTGGTCATATTGATTCATGTGGTCTTTCTGGCTAGTTATGTGACTTACTATTGCAGATTCAGGCACTGTGGAAGAGTTTTAGTTACGTTTTTGAATAATTAATTTTATTTGAAATTATTTTAGTGTCTTTTTGTACGATGTTTTGGCCTTGTCTTTGATCCCTTAAAAAATCACTGTCTGAAAAATGAATTATTAATTGTTGCAACTGAAGAAACAAACTAATAAGTTTCTGTGGACTTTTGAGGCGAAAAAAGGAAAGACTAAACAAATCAAAACAGAGCTATATATTTGCCCACAGAGTACTTCTTTTGTACAGTGCTTGCACAGTTGAAATAAGGACTTTCAATAATCCAGGATAAGTAGACAATGATACTGTAATTTTCATGTAGGAGCTATGGGGTATCTGTCTATAAGCCAGTGTTGCACTTATAGCTGAGTGAACCTCTGACAAACAAATGAACATAGGCTGAAAATGGTTACATTTAATTCAATAACTCTCAGAGCAGTAGGATTCAGAGACATTCACATAAACGTGATAAGGGAAAAGAGATGAATTGTTGAGGTACCTGCTTTACAGACCTGTCATAAAACTGAACTGGAGACTTAAGGCATCATGTTATTTCTATATTGCCAGTGTTAGCTGAAGCAAATTCTAGGCTTTTAAAAAAATTAAATGGTGATTGTAGAGATTGAAATAACTTGCATGCAGAGAACTGGCCCCTGAGCACAGTCCCCTCTCTGTGAGCTCCAGGTCCAGGCCCTTCCATTTGTGGCTGAATGGACACTGTATTTTACTGGCTGCTTAGGGCATTGTTCTGTTTGCTGGTGTCAAGTGCAAGTAAGTTTAATACAGTTTTGATTGGGCTTTGAGAAGTATTCTTGTGTTCCTTGTTAGGTGTGGGCATGAAGTTCTGGAGTTTGTCCTTCTCCTGTTGCAGATGTGCACACTGATAAACACGTGTAATCATAGGTTGGAAAAGACCTCTAAGATCATCCAGCCCAACCCTTGGTCCAACCCCACCGTGGTTCCCAGCCCATGGCACTGATGTCACTTCCAGTCTCACCTTAAACACCTCCAGGGACAGAGAATCCACCCCCTCCCTGGGCAGCCCATGCCTGGTTACCCTCTCTGTAAAGAATTTCTTCCTAATGTCTGACCTGAACCTCCCCTGGCAGAGCTGAAGACCATGCCCTCTTGTCTAACTGATCACTGCCTGGGAGGGGAGACCAACCTCCAGCTGGCTACGACCTCCTGTCTTGTAGAGAGTGATGAGGTGTCCCCTGAGCCTCCCCTTCTCCAGGCTAACGTGTGTTCTGAGGTCAGTGTGGCAGAGTCTCTGTACTTATCCATCTCAATGTCATGGAGCAGTTGCTAATGTTTCATCTCCTGCTTTGGTTATTTTTTAAGTGTAGAACTTGAACATGGAAGTTGCAAGGCAGAACCAGTACATGCTGTGTGGTTCAAAAAGCTCCTTTCCCAGGGTTAAAGAAATCTCATTTTGGACAGAGAATATTTGATGTGCTTATGATGAGACTCAGTTTCCTTTGTCACGCTTTTGGGGTGGGGGGGATAACTTAGCTCTGTTTTACATCTGTATCCCTTGAATATGCTTCTGCAAATTCAGATTTAATTTGGTGAGGCTAATATACTGATTTTGATTCAGCTTGCACCTCACTGACATTGTGAGCCCATTATGGCATCATTACTCTCCAATTACAGGCATGAAGGTAAGAAGTGACCTAGTAATGAAGGGTACATACCCAGAGCAGTGTAGCAAGGATTTTAAATGAGGCAAAAGGAAAAAAAAATTTACTACACTGATATCTATCAAAAGGCCATTTTTCATAAGTGCCTTCTTTGAAAGAGTCCCCAGGCAGTGCTGCTGCTAGGCATCGCTGTGCTGTCTCTGGAATTTGTCTCAGATGCAGATACCTACAATTTCTATAGTTCCATGTACTGCATAGCACCTGTACTGAAACAAGGTCAAGCAGTTTGGCATCCTAACGTTTACTGAACTTGTGAGAATGTCTAAGCTACAGTTCAAAAAAATCTAACATGGAAGCATATTTTCTGCTTTAGTGCTGACTGTGCTTTTAGTTTTGAAGATAAAATATTTGGCATCAAATGTGCTCTAGAAAACAGAAATACTAGCAAAATAAATATTTGGTATTTAATCAATTTGATTGTCTTCTGTGGTTTAAGATATTAGAAACTGACTTTATCTGCTTTTCCAAAATGTCCTTTCTCTTGTGTGAGTAGAATTTTGTGAGACTGGCTGTTAAGGGATCTTACAGGATACATTTTTAGGGAAGCTGCTGTGTGCAGCAGGATCACTACTGAGGCTGCTCTGGGGTTGCAGTGAACTGAACGCTTGAGAGGAGGGTGATAACCCTCCATAGGAGGCAGAGTCCACAGGGGTTACATTGTATTGAATAGTTTAACTCTGCTTCAAATGGATGAGTATTTTCATTCTAAAGAAAAAACAGACCCACAGAAGACTGGTGGCCAGAGAAAATGGAATAAACATGTGCAGCAAGCAAATAACTCCTTTTGGTACAGCAAAGAGTGAAATCTAAGAAAACAGGTAGAAACAGAGGCAAAACCTGCCCATTCTTTTCAGAGGATATATCTCAAAGTTGAGGTACCTCTGACAGAGGAAGGGATCCAGTGGCATGTGAATGGTAAGATTGCTGACTGGGAGAACAGCAGGTGATAGTGAATTCCATTTAGATCCTCTTTCTGCCCTTCTACCAATTTGCCTACAAGTAGTCCCGTAAAGATTGTGATGCTGTCAGCTGCAGTGTGGCATTCTGTGGTACAGTGTAGTACTTTGGGCATGCAGACACATGCTCAGTTTTAAGATTGTGCAAATCACTGCTGCTACATAAGTTTTTAGTTGCATCAATTCCTTCGTTTAGTTGACTATGCAGGGCTGCTTGAGGTGCCAGATGTCAGTGCAAAGGGTACAGTGAAAACACATAGAGCAGGTGGGAAGAACTGCAAAGCAGTCCTTCCTGGTGCAGATTCACAGTGGCTAAGTCATGATTTCTGTGAAGAAATGAAAAATGGACTTGCACATAGTTACTTCTTGCATCTGGAGTAGTTTATTAAATTATTAAATGTCATCTTGCATTTAAATTTGTCCAGTTTTATGCTCTGGTTTGCTTTAATGCTGGAAAAAGTCACAGAAGTTTTCTAGGTGCTATGGAGACAGTGCTGATGTCAGAGATGGTTTCAGTGGGGCCTGGCAGAGGCAAACAGATGGCTGCAGTTCCTGGTGAGCAGGGCTGGCTGGTGGTGCCTTGCTGAGCAGTGCAGAGCAGCACTGCTGGAGCACAGCATTGCTGGGCTGGCAGGGGATGTGCCAGACTGCTGGGAAGGTGGCAGAGCCTGAGAGAGGCACAGGTTGTTGCCTCACCCCCAGGACTGTGTTAACTCAGTTCTTTGTGTGTCCTGTTGTCCATACTGGGTTGAGGCACCCCATGTGGCTGCGTTCCCTTGAACTGGTGCCAGCTCAGGTGTCTGTGCTGTTTGCACACTTGGGCCAGTTATACTGCCTGCCCAATGCTGGCTTTTCTTCTGTCCCAGTATATGATGAAGTATTTTTCTGGTACTTATGTTGTCTTGACTTTTATAGACCTTTATTTTCTGGATGGCTTCTCAATTCATGGGGCTTTAAAAGACCTGATGACCCAGGGGTGAAGAGACAGTATAGGTGTAGCTTGAAGTGCTGCTGTTAATGAAATAAATGCTTGAGGGTTTTTTTAAGTATTGAACTCCTGGGTGATGTTAAATGCAGTTGCCCTTAGACTTGTCGCAGTATCTTGCATTGAACTGAAGCAAAACCAGAAAGTACCATCAAAAAGGCTTCCCAAATTCCAGACTTCTCCCAAACTGAGAAAAACCCCCTCCTTTCTGAAGGTTGATGGAGTTGTGTGCAGCTGCCATCAGTGCTGCTCAGGGTGTTTGCCTGGTTCCTGAGTCAGCCTCTCTGTGGTTCTCCTGGTACCCCTTGGGTACACAGTGACAGGAGCTTTCCAGCTTCTCCCAGCTGCTTAGCTGGGCTCTGCCTCACTTGCTGTTAGTTTTATTCTGAACTACAAATGAGCAAAGTGTCTCAATAGTTTATTTATCAAGCTTTCTAACAGTCCTCTTTTGTTTTACCTTTCCTTGTGTTTAGAAGAAGCTGGCTCTAAATATCCTTTGAGGTCACCTTTCTTCCTTTCAAGCCCATAATTTTGAAACTCTCATTTGCTGTGATATCTATAAAGACTTTACAGTGATTAAACAGTCCACATTATGATGTTCACTTGTACTTTCCAGTCACTTTATTCAGTTGTCTAAAAATAAAATGAAAGATTCTGTAAGCTCTTCAATACAGAGACTGACTTTTTGTACAAGTGTTTAACACAGTAGGGCTCAGAAATCCAGTTAGGGGCCTAAAATACCAGCTGAAGAGAGAGGAAAAAACCCCCCATTTCCAGGTATAAATTATTTTTTGATAGGAAGGTAAGTGTAGGGTGCCTTCAGAGATCATTTCTTCATAATGAAATGTGCATTAATGCTAACAATATGCAATGATTTTTGATCAGGCTGATGTATTAATGGTATTTAGGGCACCAGCAGCATTTATGCCAGCTAGATTGGGCTATGTGACAAAATGATTCTGTGCTGGAAAGCTACAATTATTCTGTAAATTTCAAAATCCAGAATTCGAGATGAGAAGAGGCTGAGAATTTCTGCATTTGATTGGCTCGGGCTGAAAGCTGGAGAAAAAGCATTTTGCCTTTTATGCATTCTGTCAGCTACAACAATGCTAACCAAAGAAACTGTCATCTCCCCAGAGTCTCTTTTCAGACAAAAGTACTATAGGGCAATAATGAATCTTAAAAGAAATTCATGATTGGAAAAAGGAGTGTTTTGCATATAAATGTTTCTAATGGAGCTATGAGCACCGGTTGTGCTCTATTACCTTGAAAAATTCCATGTGAATCCCTGTAGCTTTCAGTAATTAAAGATGTGAAAGGTGTTATTTATTTTTATTTGTCTTATGTTCCTTATAAAATATTAAATAATCCTTTGGCCAAAGGTACTATTAGCTCCTTAAGACTGTACAGAAATATTATTCATAACTTCAAAAGCTTAAATCGCTGATGGGTGACTTATATAAACCATGACCAGCAGAGAACAACCCCTACCAGAAGGACGTACATGTATGTAGATTAACATTTGTAAGACATATATACTTCTCCAGTATTGTTGACTTGATGAAATTTTTGAGAACAAAGTTATACTTTATAACCCCAAATAAGTGCCTTAACTTTATAATTTTTCCTCTTAGTTTTTCTCTCTGTATTGTCTATCACTGTCTTTAGGACCTGCATGGTACAGATTTCCAGCTCATCTCTTTGGCCATGGGGAGTAGAGTCCTTGACAGACTATATTTTATTTTAAGAGAATTAATATTCCTACAATTTGCTGGAACCTTAGAAGAAAAAAGTATACTAGGAGTTAAATTAAAAGGAATGCTAGATTTTTTTTTCTACTGTACTGCATGGGGAATTGATGGCTGTTTAATTGTCCATCTCTATGCCACAGCCTTCCCCAAACTCTGCCCACAAACTTTGCCATCAGGAAAATGAAACTGCTGAGTTTCTGCTGCCACATGTGATTGGAACAAAATGTTGACATTTCTTGGAAATTTCAGAAGTGTGTGTACAAGCTGAGTGTTGTGCATAGATGTTTTTTGAACAAAAGAAATATTTTAGTGGTTTTACTTTTTTTTTTTTTTAATTCTGCTGTTACAAAATGCTACTCAGTACTTTATTTAGTAAAGCAGGAATAAACGATAACCTGCACGAGTGTTTTTGTTTGTTGTCATTCCTCCTCCTCCCAAAGCACATCTCCTCCTCTAGGGAATGACTAATACAGGATGATGTGACTCTGGAAGAATCTGTGTCCCATTAGGACTTTAGGAGAAGAAGCATCCAACCTATTTTGCAAGTAGAGTCTTCATCCCATTGTCTCGTCATTGCATTCGTGGTCTGGCCTGAATAACTCATGATGAAATAAAGTGGGATTTGGGTCCTAATAAATGGACATAATGCTTATAGGTTGTCTTCTGTGGTTCTGGAAAATATTGACAAGTGATTTTATTGCTTCCTAGGCAGAACTGTGACCTGACTGCCTCGTGCATAATAGATATTTTCCCCAGTTACAGTTTCTCATTGGAAATAAACCTCTAATGTTTAGGTCACTTGGGAGTCCATGGCAGCTCTTAGAGCAGTGAGAGGATGAGGAAGCCCAGTGGAAAGCCCTGACTGCTCCTGTGTTCTGTTTGCTTGCTGTTAGGAAGGACTGCAGTGTACTTAGCTGTTCTCTTCTGAGATGGTTGGGCTCCAGTGAGGCTGCAAACCTTTCTGCCTGAAGACAGAACTGATGTGGCTTATGCTGTTAGTGCTTATTTTGCTGGTGTTTGGCAGCAAACAGTGCCTGGTTACTAGCTACAAACGTAGCACAGAGTCCTTTGGGATGATAGTGCTGATTCCAGAGTAGGAAGCCTGACTTCCAGGTTTAGTGTGGAACTGGAGGAAGTGCAGCTGATGGATAAGATGAGCAGCTAGCTGGGAATTACTTAGGTGTGCAGCTAACAGCTGGTTTGCCATATGCAGCTTGTTTATCAGAGATCTGGATTCCAAAATAGTTTCCTTTGACTGAGTTTTTTCTCCTGGACCATTTTGATGACTTTTTTATATAAAGTTTTAAATAAAGGAAATAATAAATGAATATCTGACCTAAATCTGCCCTTTGCTTTTAAAGTCAAATAATCAACCAATAAAAACCTTGAAATAAGCTGATGTATCACTCCAACTTTCAGAACTAGAAGAATTTGCAAAAGATTAAAGGGCATAAATACTTGTAAAAGTGTTTGTTGCTAGACTGTATTTGCAGCTTCTTAATATTTAAGTGTTCTTTGAAATGTCTGTGGAACTACCCTATTGTATGACCAAGCTGTTTCATGTTTTTGTCAGAAACATTGAGAGAGAATAGAAAACACTCTAGAGAGGGAGAAGAGAATACATGGGGAAATAAGACATTTTTAGTTTGTAGTAGAGATTTTTTTGTTTGATTCTGAGTATTAGAAGTTTAATTACAGCTATATCAAACTTTATCAGTATTTCACATCCTGAATTTTTGCCTATTGATAATTACCATTGTATTCTTTATTCTTTACTGCAGGGCACTGAAAAATTAAAAAAGAAAAGATAACGTTAAAACTGTTCTTATTGGTTCTAGTGTCTTTGGTGTACTGTTTTAAATCAGAAATGAGGTGTTTTCAAGTGTTACATCACCAGAGGAGTACTTTTACCTAAGACACGTTATACCTTTTCTCACTTTAGTCGTGACATCTCATAGAACTGGCAGATTTCTGTAGAGACAGATTGAACACTAACTAGAAAAGCAGAATTTACATGAGGGTTTCCTATTTCTAATCCTTATTAGAGATAGCATTCAGTGTAGCATGCTTTTGTCTCCTTAATAAATCCCGTTTGAAAGATTTTGCTGGTTTCGGAAATTAGTTCTGCTCCATTATTAGCTTCACAATTCTTCATTTTCCTTTGCTATAAATCTGACTTCTGAAAAAAACTGTTGTTTTTCAGACAAAAGCAAAATAATAATTTCAGCTTTTTTTTTTTCCCCTTTCTTCTTACTCTTAGTCCTCGTTGTATAAAACAGTGAAATTTAATTGTAATTAAGTTTTGGGGAGGTGAATTTACTCAGCTTAAACTATCTTTATGTTAAACTGTGGTCCTTAGAAAAACTGAAGAGACCTGATGTACTGAATGTAAAATTTAGGAACTGGGAGATCTGGATTCTTTCCTTGATGTTACTTCATGTTTTCTCTGTGTGGAATGTTGAAATTGTTTCCTTCTGCTTATAGAAATTCTTATGAATTATCTGCAGAAAACGTGCTGATTTATAGATGACAGACAGTGTGCACAAAGTTTAGCTTTGGTTTTAGGTATTTGAGTTGTGTGAGGCCTTGTGCTGTCCCCCTATATATGAAAACTGCCAGTACTTTCTGTACATATAAAACTGCTCTTTAAATATCTAGGTGTTTTTCTGTTCATGATAGTGCTTTTCTACAGTTTAATTACAACCAATCTTTTAAACTGGCATGGATTTATTAGTACAAGTGACCTTTTCTGCTGGTATCTTCAAGAGAACAAGGACAAAGAAACAGGTGTTCTGGCAGAAAGTTCGAAATAAAATCGTTCAAAGTAGTTTCAAAGGCCAAGGAACACATGCAAGTGACGCTTCTGTGAGGAATATTCAGCTTGTGTAGCTTTGTGTAACTACAGTATAAACACGTTGTGCTCGTGGCATCTGAGCCAATCATCTGCACAACTTTTTCTTTTTTTTTTTTCCCCATTTTCAATGGAAAGACACAAGGGCTTCTGTGCAAAGTGTATTTTGGCTTTGGAAGAGGGTAAAAATAACTGCTTTGCAGAGGTCAGAGCAGTGTGGCCTGCTATGCCCCTAAAATTTCTTGGATATATTTGAAGGGAAAGAAGAGCACAACACATTTGGCTGTGTCTTGTATCACTTCAGGTGTTGTTTAACCTCAGTGTGCTTAAACCTCGACTGGTTTTGCTTTGAATAGGTTTTGTCCACACCCAGCCACTTGTAAGGGATTGAAGTTGCTGATACACAGCCCAGCTAAATGACTGTCATCTCTTCCCAGGGAGCTATGCTGCCAGCAGGACATGCTTTTTAGGTCAGGTGCACTTTAGAGTACTTTCATTTTAAAAGTGGAGCATTTGGCTAATGACAATCTGTATTTACCCCTGCTTCTTGATGTCAGGTGGATGTTGATGTGTTACCTCTGATGCTTGTGCTAAAGACAACAATTAATTTTAGTAAATCAGAACTAAAAGACAATAGGAGGAAACAACATATCTAGGGAAAGAGAGCACTGTAGTGTTACTTAAAAACTAAAGCAGACATCTGATACACATAAAAGTTGCAGTTTTCAAAAGGTTACTCTTGCCTTGTTTGTTTGGTGGACTGTGATAGGAAGTGTAAAATACCAAGGAACTCAAGGTTTTTTGAATCCTTATGGTGTAATACATGTTAGATTATGAATGCTGAGTTTTTATGGAATGATAGTAAGACATAATGAGTTTGCCATTCCTGTGTCCTTTTTATCTACGGTAAATGTCTTACCATGTTTTTCTTTAGCCTTAATCCAAAAGCACTGCAGAGGTCTCTCAGATGGCTGCTGTCCCCCAATAAGGCACATTTGCTTTTGCAGAAGATGACTCTTTTGGGCAGCTTTCATTTCCTACAGTCACTCTTCTGCAAGTAGTTTTTAAGCCTGTTATGAGAATAATGTCTAGTGATAGTGAATTTCATACCTTTATTTTTCAGTTTACATGATCTTAAGATCTTTCTCTAAAAATACTCTGTATTTTCTGTTTGATAATTATTGAGAAAGTAAAAGAACTTCATATTTGTCGCAGTTTGGATAACCACTGAGAATGTTAAAGGCTTAGAACTTCCAACACTTTTTAAAAATTTAACTGATATTAGTGTTGCTCTACAAAAGAGGACACAGTGAAGGGTATGTGAAACTCAACATTTTGTGTTGGATAGGGTGAAGGGAAATAAACTGTAAAGGCTATGTGTGTTTTAGTGTAGTTACACAGCCTGGCAAAACAACACCATCCCATTGAGGCTTATGTGATGTTGATTTTGAGTGTTTTGGTGTAAAGATGGGGATTTCCCACTGGAAACCTTCCTTTTTGTAAGAATCAACAAGTTAGATGGGATGATTTTGCAGTTTGTTTTCTGTTTTCAGAGTTGTGGGAGATTTGCACATTCTGTCTAAGTAGGGTGTGTGAGAGACTGATTTCTGCATACTTATATGGATTATGGATTAAATAATGGATTAAATTTTAGATTTTTGTTTTGGTTTCTGCCCTCTTTTAAAAGACCTGTTTGTGGAAGTTGCATTGAACTCACTGACAATATATATACATCTGTGTTTGTGTGTGTATATATATATATATGTGCCAGAGCATTGATTACAGTATACAAATCTTATTTAGATATCTATGTGTATTCATCTTATAAAAGCTGTGGTCAGTAGCCTAACTAGAGTTAGGCCCCAGTTTTCTTTCAGATGAAGGGACCAAGGAGTCTCTTATGTTTCTCCAGAAACTGAGTTCTGATTTTAGGACTTTTATATTGGCTGAGATGCACACTGCAATTTCCATGACCAGGGCAATGAGCTTTGAGGAGCAGGATATTTGAAGGGACTCTATTTAACTTTCTGTGTGAACACGGTTAATTAAAGATTTAGGACTCCTCTGTTCAGAGAACGCAGTCATTTTGAGCTTAGACTTTCTGGAGCTTCCAGCCAAGGCTCCTGAGAGCTGGGAAAGCAGTGTTTGTTTCTGTTTGGTGAAAACTGCTGGCTGATGGGCCTTTTCAGTCCGGGATGGTTGGCTGGTTTGTTTGCTTGTGTTTAATCTAAAAGCAGTTGTAAGTAGCTATTGTCAGTAGGTACATGTATCTTCCAGATATATTTGTAGACTGTGGCTATCCCGAACCAAAGAACACATAAAAAAGAAGTAAAAATCCACATTAGAAATTATATTTGAACACCAGCTGCATGAAGATAAGTGCAGGATTTCTTTTTCTGCATGTCTGCAGATGAAATAAACTGCATTGATAAATCCTCAGATAAGAAGTGTACTAATTTCTGTCATTACTGTATTACAAAGCAAGTACTGTCATATCAACTGCAATGAAGTAGTAGCTCTCCAGTCTTTTTTGTTTAAATCTGCATAATGTTTGTCTATGCCCATGTCATGTGCTGGTGTTCCTGGGTATAATGAATTCTGTCTTTAACACTGCAAGGAAGGCACATTTCAGAAGCTAGTTAAAGTTCTTGTATTTGTATATATGCAGAATTATTCAATTGGGTACAACTGTGCCTAAATAACATCTCAGGTATCTCTGTATATGATATGACTCAGAAGTTACTTTAGCGTAGGTTTAAAACAAACAAACAAAAAGGTGTAGTCTAAGTTCTGGCCTTGTGCTTTCCTATTCCAAATGATGACTCAGTGATATTCCAGTGCACTGTGGAAATGTGCTCTGCTGCATGCTCATCCATCACTGGGAGTCTGGGATCCCATAATGAGAAGTACAGAGATTAATGTTTTATTACAGCAGGGTAGCTTTTACAATTACATATGTAATGAGAGAGGGAGCAGGGGATTGCAAAGTCTCCATCTTTCTGGAATTAATATGGAACTTAAATGACCTAAAAATGAAGAACATTATGATCCAGGAAAAATTAACTGGCTTAAGTTTCATTCTTCCTCCCATCATGGTTCGTTAATGAGGAAAATCCTTTCCATTGCCATTTTGTACAAAATGATATTGTGCAAGAACAGAGAGTGCTCATATCTTCCAGATGATACTTAACCCTCCCAACAGCCACACAGAACAATTTTATCTCTGCAATGAAATATTTGTAGCTTACTTACACTATGGTTTATAGTAGTGGGATAGCTTCTCCTTTAAATAGCTGCTTGGCTGGCTCTTCATATTCTTTGCCTTAGAAATTACTTATAAGATAGGAGGAGCAGCACTAAGTCTGCTTGATTCTGCCTTCTGTCCCGTGCTATCCAGAATTCACAGGCATGATCTGGTACAGGAAGTGATTACTCCACAAGTCAACACTGTTTTCCACAGTAATTTGCTGTTAAGAATGGTGGGAAAGTTTTATTGCCATCTGTTTGTTCCCTCCAATTGACTAATATTGACTAGTAAAACCACGTTTGACTTGAAAATTGGGGAAAAATAAGGTAAGAAAATCTACCTATAGTGACCAGTAACTCTATTTTCTTGCTTGCTTTTAATGTAACAGCAGTTCTGGATGTGATTGGGAAACAGAGACACCGATTTAACTGTGTAGCCTTTACAATGGGAATTATAGCCCTGACTATGCTTGATTTAGTTAGTAACAGAATCATTCATTTCTTAAGATACAACAAGATAACTAAGAGCCTGTTCCACCTTCTACAGCTGTGTCCTGAAATGTTGAGATCAGTAGGTCTGTAAGGTCAGGAGTGGGGCAGTTAAAAAAAACAAGCCCAAGAACAACTTGTATTGAAGAAGGGTCATGGAACGGGGGAGAAGATGATTAGCAACCCAGCATCAGAGCTTAGCAGGGACACAACACTAATGCAGCTAATCTGTATAAACCTATTATAGCTAGCAACTAAAAATGGGGGCAGAGCCATGCTCCTGAAACCTGGGAGCGAGGAGAAATCCCCCTGGTTGTTGACTTGCTGGGAGTGGTGCTTGTCACAGTCAGTGACTAACTCAGTTGATTTTATAGCTGATGTTCAGGAGGTGGGCACAGTGGCAGTGGTACTCCTCATGCACCTCCTCAGAGGTGCTGACTTCCTCCCATGGAGTGTTGTCACCATGCAGTGTAGTAGGAATATGATTTAGGGAACAGCCTTGAACTTATTGAAGTGGACAGGTATTTTGTTTATTTGCAACTGTGCACTCAGGGTGAGTCCTGTAGTGTCCCATTTTGTAAAGCAGTTAAACACTGTGGAACTGTCTTCAAGCTTGTTGCCTTCCCCCATTGAAATGCTGTCAGGAAAAAACCAAACATAGCATCTGTTTCTCATTGGCAGAATTCATAAAGTAGAATGCAGACAGGATACAGAACAAGCATAATTTCAGAACTGCTGTTATGCTTCGTGGAAGAAATGGAAGAGACAATTCCAACTTGATGTCCTGCAACAGCCCTGAAGGTGAATTCCTTCAGGTAAAGCTGGCAATTTCTGAATTATGTCTCAAGTTTATATCAGAAGTTCTAATGGAAATACATGTAGCTTTTGTTATCTATGCTTTCACTTGAGGAGAGAAAAAAAAAGAGTTTGCCAGCAGAGTTGCTAGATTGCTGTCAGAGGTACCTGTTTCTGTTCAGACTTGCACACTTGCCTGCCTGCTGTCAGGCTGAACTGGGACCTTCAGAGTGTGGAACATTCTGTGCAGGTACTGGGAGGATTAAAGCATCATTTTTCTTCCATTCACTGCTTTGCTCTGTGGTGATGGCTAAAACATTTAAGACCCTGGTTTGAACCACCTGTTAAATAGGCTTAATATTAAATTATGGAACTGACTGGGTGCTCAAACCAGCAGTTAATCTTTGGAATGGACACAACAGCGTGTTCAGACCAAGGAGGAAGAAATGCAGGATAGAGTTAAAGTCTTTTGAGCATCTGGCTTTTAATTAAATAAAACCTGAAGAACCCCATAAAATGCAGAATTGAAAATTAAATCAGTTTGTGTTAGTTAGTGTCTTACCACTAAATCAGTTTTTTTTAGAGTCAGAACCAAACACTGTGGGAGCTGGATAAGAAGTAGTTTCCACTTGGAATTTTATTTAGGTAGAGGCTTTGAGTAAATTCTTACAAAATTACTGTAGGTGTTTAGGGGAATAAGTCCGTAAAAAGCATAACTTTGGATTTACTTCTTTTTTATTGATAAAATGTAATTACTGTCTTGCTATAATAAAATATATTAAAATACTACTTAAAATATATCTTGTTAACCTCTCAACAATCCTAGATAGATATTTTTTTAGTGGTAAAATTAACATTTGTTTAGAGCAAATAAAATTTTCAAGTTAGAAAGAGCTTATGGAGTGTTACAAGCTGAGCAGGATCATTTTTCATCCACTTTTCTTTTTTACCACAGTAATTAGGCACGTTGCCAGGCAGCACAATGGAAAAGAAATGTTCTTTAATGGAATATTTTTTTACAGACACTGTTGGACGCGTACAGTTGCCGTCTGTAGTTTTCTTCCCTGTAACTCTCTCTTCGTGGTTGTATTTTCAATGGGAAAGGCTTTAGGTCATTAATTTTTTTCTAGGTTATCTAAATGCTGTTTGAGGTTTGAGCCATTTCAGTTAGAAAGGCAATTGCTCACATGGGCCATAATGTTTTTGAGTTTTGGGGTTGAGCAAATTCTGTAATTTTGAGTGGTTTTGACCATTTTATATAAGCACTAAAGCACTTCAAATCTTTTAGACACAGCACAGTAATAACTGCATGTGGTGGACTTGATTCCTCTACGGTCTCTGAGTCACCTTGTATGATTGGAGTCTGAACAATGTCCGTGGCGTGTATATATAATCTTCTGTAATAATACAATATGTAGCAACAATAATAATATGCAAGCTGGTGCACAGCTTGGTCCTGCTGAACTAAAGGGAATGAACTCCATCATCTAAGGGGAACCACTTTCCCATGCCTCTTAATTGTATATGCAGTTGATACTTCAACTAATATGCCTTCAGTGCTTTACTGTGGGAGGGGCACGACCTCGTAAAAGATCCGCAGAATTGCAGTAACAAGGTGGCCTGGTAGGGACAGGAATGCCCCATCACAGAGCCTGTGCTGCCTCTGCCCTGTGCTTGCAGGTTAACCTTTGGAGATTGCATGAGAAAATCCTTCTGGGGAGGGGTGGCATCTGCAGTCCCACACTGCTTTCACTCTACAGTTCTAGTTACATGCCAGTCTCTGCTGGTGGGCTTAGACCTGGGAGAGCACAGTTAAGTACAAGTTTGTTCAAAATGACTTAACTCCAGAATTTACATTCTAGTTTGCTGGTTTTCTCGGCATGAATTTTTTATATATATTAAAATTCAAAGAGACTGAGGAATTTTAGGATATTTTCATTTGCTAAAGGAAGTGACTTGCATTAATGTTTCTAAGAAGAGGAAGAAAGAACTACTCTTCAAAATGAATTGCATATAGAAAACTACTTTTGAAGTTGCAAGAAGATATTTAAGGTTTTGTTCATGGAAAATATAGCACATCTTCCACTACTTAGCTGCATGTGTGTAACATACTGTCTTACTTGAAGATCTACACTGGGGTGGAACAATTTCTCCTAGAGTATACAAAGCTTAATATTATTGTCTGGCACTGATCCTGCTGAAGGACCTGGGAAGTATCAGAAGTTTGGTTTCTCAGGCTGAAATTTCTTTTTTTCTTGCTTTGTATTAGTGATCATATAGCACCAGACATGTTTGTGTATGCTATATACCTGCTGGCATCATTTTTTATTGTAGCATGTATGCACCTTCTTTCATATAAAGTGATCTTATTGACTTCAGAAAAGTAAATAAAAAATATCTGTGAGTCATGTTACTTTACTGAAAGAAAAATCCATGTGCTATTTTGCAATCCAATCACAAAGATCTTTTTCCTTACCAAAAAATAGGACTAATACTTGAATATTTGTTTCATGTTCATTCCTCTCTCCCATTTTTTCATGTTTATGAATGTGTGTGCTGCAGGCAGTGTTGGTTTTTAATCAACTTTTGTGATCCTTTCATGGCTGACATTGTGTTCTCACAGACTGCAGCTGGCAAATGGGTCACAACAGGGGAAAGGTGCTCATGGGCCCCACAGCCCTAACCTGTACCTGTCTGGCTGGCAGTTGGTCAGAAGCCAGTGTGGTACTAACCTGGAGCAGAGACTTTGTTCTGGGGAGCAGCCTGAGAGCTGGGGGGAAGAGCAGCAGCTCCTGCTCTAGTGTCCATGACACTGCTGGGAGTTGCTCACTGTTCTTGCTTGGCAAAGACTGGCTGAGACATTCTGGTCATATAGCTTGTAGTGACAGCATGTGTGTAGACACTCCCTCTAAAAATCAGTCAGCAACTGAATGCAGGAGAGCAGCGAGTGCTCAGGCCCTGCCAGGCAGCCCAGGCTCTCCTGCCCCTGTGTTGAGCTGCTGCAGGGAGGGTTCAGAGCCTGGGCAGTTCTCCAGGCAGTTGGTGAAGCAGCAGCTGCACAGAGGCAGTTCCTCAGCTGCAGTTTTGGAGCCCATGGTTGGGGGACTCTCATATTTTACTGTGGTGGAAGTTTTGTTCAGGCTTAATACAAAGAGGAAGGACCTTACTATATAGTGAAGCTGTTTCATTATGTAACTTCTTTTATAACTCTTTTTTGTCTGTGTGAAATATAATCACTTCTCAAAATTGGCAGTCACCTTAAAAATTATACACAAAGGTACTTTGTTATTTTAACTATGTAATATACAATTGGATTATTTCAGACACGTACGAACCGATTTAAAATAGAAAACTCCGAAGTGCTTTTGCATTAAATCTATTGATATTTATTGACTGCTAGCTATGTGTGAATTCTTACATTTTTAAGGGGAAAAAATTCTTTCATGCTTTCAGTTATTAAAAAAATGTTTAATAATCTTCACTTGTTTGACTCAGAGGTGGTTCTTTTTATCAGATTTACTGTCTCATTTTTGAAAAGCCTATTGTTTGCCTCTGAAAGGCTCTTAATAGAGCTTTAACAGGAGACTAAATTTGAACAGCCAGAAATATTTGAATAAAAAGTTTGCTCATTCTCACTCTGAATTGTTTAATTTTAATCTTGAAGACTGCAGCAAGAAACTTGAAGATCTATCCACTCTTCCTGTCCTACAACTTCAGCCTTTGAATTTATTTTCCACTAGCAAAGTCCTGGTGCAGTTGAGCCAATGCAGTCTCACACTGGGGCTGTGTGTGCCACACTTGTTTCTTCTTCAATAAATTATATTGTGTATTTAAAAGTTAGTGTTTCTGCATTCATTCTGTATTCCAGGCAAATAATCTTTTCTTTTTCCCCCAAGAGGCAGAAACCTCTGTGCAAATTAAAAATCTGATTATGCAAACTCTGAATCATCATCAGTTCCTACTGAAGAATATTGTAGACAAAGGAAATAGACCTTCTTGATGATTTTTCTACACGAACCATGTATGTCAAAATATGGATTAACTAAAAGCAAAATCATTTGCCAGTATTTTGTTTTCCATTAATCTCCCACCTCCCAACCTTGAACAAAAATAACAAAACTTTAAAATTTTATATTTTGAAAACTAATTACATTAATTAAATTTCAGTTATTTTCTGGAGAAGAAAAGTTCTAAAATCAAACCAGAATTATAATTATAAACTACCAACTTTGAACCAAAATTAAGATGAAGGGAGCAAACAGTTGAAAACTTTCCACTTCTGAGAAAATATTTCAGTATGGCTTGCTTCATTGTGTATCAGATACTTTCCCCCTTTTTTCTCTATTTTTTTCTTATTTTTTCCCCCCATTTTTTTGCTCATAATTTTTAGCTGCTACTGGGCCAGAATAATTCCTAATAACTTTTATAAGGATATGTGAAAGACAGGGTGTGTGCTAAAGATTTCACAGTTTAAATGTGGAAATCAGAGGAGTCAAAATAGCAAAATTTGAAGCCTGAGGCTGCTCTTCATCAGCGTGAAGGCCCAGCAGCTGTGCCCAGCCAGGCATGGGGAAAGCAAAGAACTGGGCCAGTGTCACCTTGTTCTGAATGGGGACCCTGGAGGCTGTTTGCCCAGAGAGGAGAGGTGGGCAGAGGAGATGCATATGGGACCAGTCTCTGGACAGGTCTGAGCCCTTCTGAAATAAAAGCTGGAAAGGAAAGCTGCCCTCCAGGACATGAAGGCCTTTGACAATCTCTGAGGGCTCCAGTAAGGTATTGGTGCTATTGCTTGCTTTGCTGGCATGAAAGGGACAGAGATCTGGAGCCCATTTCCTGAACATACAGAGAAAGATGAAAACCATTTTTAGCTATTTTTGTGACCAACATGATCCACTCAGCTTGTTTGTTTCTTTTATATTGTTTGGGGAGATTGCTACTAGCTCAGTTTCCTTTTCTGTTGACGTTTTCCAAAAATCTTCACAATAGATTCACAATATTTAAGTATTTTTTGTGTTTGGAAACCATAATGTTTGTGTATATAGGGGTTTTTTTATCTCACAAAAATTCACAGATACTGTGAGCTCAAGTTATCAATATTCAGCTCAGCCATACTCACAGTGAAATGTTAAAATTGTACTTGCAGGTGTTGCTTGTATAAAGCCAAATGTAATTGCTAGAGCAGTCAGCAGGAAATGGGATTCACTTGTGTGTGAACCAAGTTCCCAACTGGCTACAGTGATTAGCAGCATGACTCGTGAATGTCCAACTGTTCCCCTGCAGAAAGTCTTACAATGGTCCTAGAACCTGTCATCAGAAATTTGTCCTATTATTGCAAAGGTTAAACATGTCCCGTGTAGAATAGTACTTAAATCACAGTCAGTAGTCCCAACCTTCCTCTTTTCTTTAAAGTCAAATTTGACCAAAATATTAGCAACCAGAGTGGCTTTTTCCTTTGCTTAACCACAGGGTACAAATTTCAGGTTTTTAACTGCTTGCTAATCTGTTGCTGAATCCCACTGAGGGGAAAAGGTTGCTGCATAATGATTTCCAAATAGGTCTTTAAAATTAGAAAGCAATATGTTTATTGGGAAATTCTTCAAAGTTCTTCTTGTCTGGTATTAAATTTGAGAGTTTTGCATTAGAAATACTTTGTGGAACATTAGGTTGTCTATGCTGCAGTATCTACAGAGAGAGAAATTATTCTTTTCAGGGACCAATAGCATAGTCATGGTTTTGTAAGTAAACACCAAACTATTGGGGTTGAGAATGTCATTTGGTTTTGTTCTGTGTTACAAATCTTCTCAAGAATTTGATAAGGGAACGTGTTCTGGAATGTTTACACCAAGCAGCTGTGGAACCTTGACAAAAATAAGCTGCTGAGAGAGCTTTTTTCTTTTCAAGAAAGCTGTTTGAGTCTAGAAAGATCTGTGCATGTAAGTTGACTTGCAGAAGCAGAGATGGGTATTTATAAGATAAAAATCTGTAGCATTGCAGAAACTTTTTCTTCCTTAAAGCCTTATTTGAATAGCCACATTGTTATTACTACGTGCTCATCATAATTGATATATAATCTTTCTCCCATTAATACCTGCTAGAGAACTATTCTTCCCTTTGCTGCGCTGGTATTAGTTGCTAAAATCAAAAGTGCAGGTGGATATTCACCTGTGTGATTCCTGTTGATGTTAACAGAATAACACAGCAAACTCCTTCAGGAGCCAAATCTTCTGTGCAGGGAGCTCAGGATACGTGTTCTGCTCGATGGGTCTGCTGATGTGGCCAGCATTCCTGGAGCTGCATGTACTCTCTCTGTCAGTACAGCAGGATCTGGTTGTAGTCAAAATCTCTCTGCAAAACTGCAGTAATTGTCTGCAGTGTCAGGAAGATGTGATGAGCTGAACTCTGCTGCTGAGAGAAGAGGGCACCGAGCACATTGCTGGAAATGTCCATAGCTGGCTGCTGAATGTGGGAGAGGAAAATGGATCATCTTTTAAAAAAAACCCCAAGGCCTGAAACTTCTGATGTGAATGTTAAACATTGTTTAGAAATATTCATAAACTTTGTTTATTTTTGAGGTATTAATATTGTAAAGAAATTAATTTTTTGAAGCCTTTGGGGAGTTAATGGGTTCTGATACCTGTGGATTTGAGACACATCTGCACAGTTAACTTTTTCCTGTGTTGTTATACAAAATGTTGAATCAGTCAGTGTCTCAGAAAAGTAATATGGAGAAGACTCTATGTGTCTTTCTGGCTGGCTGCTTCAGAACAAAGTCGTTCAGAGGCACAATGAAAGGCAGCCACTGTTTTGTCTTATCACTTTTGTGCCATGTGTTCATTGACTCGGTTCAAACGGGGACTGTATAAGACTGTCCAGCCTGGGTACAGGATGGTCTGGAGCTGTGGAAAGGCGGTCTGACAAGTGTTTGTGGCAACTGTTGAACTTGGAACTCAGTTGTACTTTGCATTTTGGTTTTGCCACTTTTTTAACAAGAAGTTTCTGCAGTGATTAGAGCACATTTTGTTTCAGAAATAGTAATTGTAAAGCCCCGATTACTGCAGACTGTGCACGAGGTGCTCAGTAATTCCAACGAGGCTTTTGTGGAACCTGATGGTAGAACAAAACCGTACAGTAAAATGTCAAGAATGATGCACTGTATAAAGTTACACCTTTGATTACCCGATTGCTGAAACCAGCTCTAACGACCCCCCTTTGGCACGTCCCTTTCCTGTGTTTTGCTTAGCAAAGGTAGATACACACACCTCTGAAAATGCCAGTGGTGGTTGCACAGTTCTTTTTCAGCAGAAATCTGCTGTTTCCCTTGTGGCTTCCTCTTCCACAGGCATTGCTGAGGTTTATGAAAGGGTAGGAACCATCTCTCATGTGAGTGATAGCAAGGCAAGCATATTGGTGGTAAAAATGTGCTTTTTGGTTGAGGGTTTTTTTGTTATGTTGTGGATTTGTTTTAACAATATTAAGGACGATGCTGGGAACAGCTCACTCATGCAAGAAACAAATGGCAGAGCTGAGTGATGAAGTTGGAAGTACCAAACAAATGTAATGCAATTTGTTTGGCTTTTGTGACTTGCAGTCATCAGGAAGATCTAAGGTGTCTATTATGTATGACAAATGTGCTTGGTGAATCCAGACTTGGAAACATAACTTTTGATTACTAGAGGGAATACTGTACTTGATTTGATGGGGAAGGTTTGCCAAGAGCATAATGAGAATTGCTCTGTCATTTAAAAGATGTCTAAAAGATGCAGTGGGGTAGGATGAGATTTGAGGGATCTCTATTAAGGAAGAGGTTACTCTAAGCCCCGGTGATGCTGGACTGCTCATACCATCTGTCCCTTTATCTTCTGATTGTCTTACTTCAGGATTTCTGTTTGCATAGTTGTAGAAGCTGCAGTGCTTGAATGTGCAGGACCATGTAGCTGTAAGAGTTTTCTACAATATGGGTGGGAAAATTATTCAAGTACCATTAGCCACCTGACTTTAAAGCATTATAAAAAGTGATTTATTTTTTTTTTTAGTGTAGATGGTGGTATAATTTTGTACATATTTACCTTATGGAACAATTAATATCTATTTCCCAACTGATATGCCTAAATTTCTGTTTCTGTGCATCCCTGCTGAAGGTTGTACAATTACAAGGCATGTGATGTTTGACCAGCTGCTGAGACACATATACATGGGTTATTTATTAACTTTTGTATGTAAAATTCTGAGGCTTGTTACTAGATTTCTTTGAAATATTGGGGCTTATTCTTATTTACAGTACACTCTGTGGTGTGTATGGCAGTAACCTGGGCTTTTTATCAAATACATCTGATACATCTATCAAATACATCTATCATGAAGAGAGAGTCTCTGGTCAGGATTGTAAATCTTAACAGCAATTCCTAAAGATCACCTCTCTTTCTTTACCTGAACCTTTGTGATATTTACTGGTTTGCTAGGAGGGAATTCTCTCCTTGCAATTCCAAAACACAGTAAGAGTTGAATGTTGGTTTCAGTTTAAAAGGGAAGAGCAGTATCAGAAGGAAGGAGGACATTTTTTGAAGTGTAAGTAACTGTCTGTAAAGAAGACTGGCAAATTGCCAAAAGAATAGCATGCAGAGAGGTCAAAAATAATAAATAACAGACTCAATAAAATGTATAATTGAGCAAGATTAAAGGAATAAAATATCTAATGTAAAGGACTAGTGGTTTCTTTCAGTCCTGTTGTCAGTAATAATAAATTTCTCATGGGAAGTCTTAGTCAATTTTAGACATTGACAAATAGTGTTGCTCTTTAGGTAGAATTTGCTAGGTACAGAGAGCAAATTAGATTATTTCTGTAAGCCCAGAGGTTTACTAATATACAAATCACTTTACATATTCTGAGTGATTTTACATCTATGATTCTGTGAAGTGTTAGCATTCTCCAATGTGAAGAATGAACAAATAAAATCAGCATTTGTTCATGAGTAAAAATCCTTCTCTCTGTTCTCAGTGGTCGATGGGCTGAATAAAACAGCCATGGCCTAGAAACTTTCACAACAAATATTCTCTTTTGGAGCAGAAAGGTGAGGGCACGAGATGCAGGAGAAAATAGACTTCTCTTCTTGCTGTGACTTTTCAGTAATGAATGACGACAGACCTACAAACCCCAGATCCCAAACTGCCATTGCAGCTGCTGCTCTCCTGCTCTGGTGTTTCAGTGGGAGAAACACCCCCTTCTTCTGGGGTGGAGAATGATTCTGGAACCATGTGAATAGCTTGCTGGCTCAGCATCACACTCTTTACTGTGGCACTTTGTTACCCACTTGTGAGGATGGGCTTCCTGGTAACAGTGTTTGAGTCAATGAAGGAAATTCTGGAAAAGAGAAGCCCTTTCCAGCGTCTTGCATCTGACCTTTCCAATTTCCTGATCCAGATGGTTGAGGAAATCTTTCTAATAGAGTAAGTCTCTACAGAATCTTTACAGATGCAAACAGTTCATTAATAATTCAAATTGCCTGAATTAAGACAGTCATTCCATTCTTTATTCAGTGTCTGAATTAGTGTAATCTTATTTCCTTTATTTCCTGTACTGCCTTTACCAAATCTTATTTTGATATAGCATGTGATTAGGCCATGCTATGAAATAACATGTTATAAAGGGTTGTATTGAATAACTTTGATCATAATGATTTAGACAGTGAAGACTAGATGTATATGAAGATAAATATTTACATATAAAACACAGAAATGCTTACAAATAGCTTGTAGTATTACATCATTATTTCAGGTCATTGGCGGTTAAATATCAGGATGATAAACAACCTGGTCTAACAGTAATTTGGGTAAGAACTTCCAGACATAACTAGATCTTCAGTATTCTCTGTATATCTAGTTTTATGTAATTTTAGTGCTTCTTAGGTAATAAGAAGACATGGTCTTATGCTGCAGTCAAAGCCTTAGCATGGAACACAGGTGGATGAATGGACCTGAGCTTTTTTGTAATAGCTGGCAGAGGCTTATTGGTTCTCTTGCATTGAAATGTGGATGCTTATTTGACCATCTGTCATTCTGTCATTCAAATGCTTCATAGACAGAGTTCCAAAATTATTTTGAAGAAATTGTGAAGATTCATGTTCACTTGCCACTGTATCTTTTTTATGAACTCTGAATACATTGATTTTTCAGTTTAACATCCTATGCTATATGTGGCACTACAGTAGCTATGGAAGCAAGAGAGCACTATTGCCTACAATTCTAACCTTTATTGAAAACAAATTGATAATAGAAAAAGGCATACATTTGCACCCAGTGTTGCTTCAAGTTCAATATTGCAATTTGCAAATGAGCAACTCTTTCCTAGGTGTTTTGAAGTTAATCTTGCACTTCCATTTTGGGCACCAAAGGTGTCCTCTCTCTCTCACAAACACACACAAACTGAGTCATTAAAAATGCTAAGTTACAAAAGGAAGTGGATGATCATATTCATTTCTGTAATAAAATCTAAAGGTGCTTCTGGTCAACGGGAACAATATGGAATTGACTGGCATCACAAACTTTATGGGGAAAAAATTCTGTTTTTTTTTAAATTCTAATTTTTTTTCACTCTCTATGTCCATCTAAGAACCCATCTGTTCAGTTCTATGTGGATTCACTCCCAAGCTGCTGTACAGGTACTGTCCAGAGCTCTGTTGGTGAGTCAGGAGCACTGGGTAACCCCTGCTGACAAGCCTAGGCTCTCAGAGCAAGAGAAACAGCAGATTTCTGCAAGGTGAGGCTCATGGAGCTCAAGTGGAGGTGAGGGGCCCTATTGTTCAATCAAGAAGAAAAGCTCTTAAATACTTATTGAGTTCCTGGTTGGCTTTTGGCCATGCCTGCTTGATCAGTATGCTGCCAATAACCTTTACTAGGGAAAACTGGGCTCTCCAGAAAAGTAGGGTCTGGATGTACTAATCAGGTTTGCATTTTTTTTCCTGTTTATAAAAGTGTAAATGCACCAAGACACTTCAGTTCATCATATAAACATTTCTTCGAAAAATAGGTAATATCCCCTCTCTTTTAGTTTCTTGTTTTTAATAACAGGATTTTCTTTGGGAGAGGAAGAACTGCCTGTTTTAAAGTAGTTACCTTTCTTATAGAGAGGATCTGCAATACTCTGACTGCTCTAGAATTGAGTTGCAATTGGTTGCACTTTGAGTTCTACAAAATTGAACAGTAAAGTAACAGTAAGAGCATCACATGAACCCCCCCATCATCCCCCTCACACGTCTGCAATCACCAGAAATGCCATTTCTGCAAACATCAGGCACACAGCACCTATGAGTGACAAGACATTAGGGCTTCTCTTTGTCAGACAGCAATTGTTAGATTATTGAACATGAATATGGAAGGATTTCCACATCCACTTGTCCCACTGACTTTGAGAAAGGTTGGCTGTGTTGGTGGGTAGCAGGAAAGGGCAGTGGTTTTAGAGATCTAATGTTAGGGGAGGTGAAGTGGAAGAACTGAGAGATGGGAGAGATCTTACAAGCAAACCAGACACTTCTGTTAATTATATTGTCAAGACACTTCTCTTAATTATATTGCTTTTCTTGGTTTTTTTCGCAAGCTGTAAGGAACTGGAAAAGAATGAAGTTGAGGTTTGATTAATGGTTGCCTAGACTGCAGTATGAAAAAAATGGATAAAGTGCCTTTGAAACAGATTTGACTTTAAAAAAAAAAGATAATCTGTTATTTCTCTCTCTTTCTTACATCATCATCTGGCAAATGAGATATACTTTGGAAGACCAAAATGTAGCTGAGATCCCAGTGTGACAGCACAGCTAATTCACAATCACAGAACTTTCCAGAAGGTATCAGAATTGTGTTCTGTTTCTGCAGGAAGAGATGGCAGTACTCCTACGTGGTGGTGCAAAGAGGCATCACATTCTGTGGGTGCCTGTAGTGCCTGGGGCACTGTTTGATTCAGGGTGTTCTCTGACTCCTGAGCAAACCCTTGGGTATGTACAAGAGAGAGTTATGGAAACCTTGAGGGTGACCAGCACTTGTCATGGGGATCTCTTACAGCCCCTTAGCCCCTCAGCAGGGCCACTGCAAGCACTGTCTGATGAACTCTCAGTGTGTTGTGTCTTTGCCTGGGTTAGTGTCTGTTGTGCAGATGGAGTGTGGGAAGGGGCTGCACTAACAGGAAATCATTTGCTTGGGCACTGAGGGAAGTTTAGAGACCCTGTGATAGATAAGGTTAAGCTGCATGCACTGTGATATCCAGACATTTTTCTGATAGCCTTCTGATATGTAGTGTTTCATTAGTCTGCAAGTTCCTCTTCTGTGATAAAAATAACGGAAGCACGAGGCACTCTTTTCTCTGCTAAAATTGTTTAAGCTGCCGTTTTTCGCCTATATAAAAGTGGATCTTCCAATATGATGGCTATTAAGGTAACTTATTTACAGACCTTTTCCAATTGTGTCTACTCTTCTGCTTTTGTACTGAAATGGAGAATGAAGACATCAGAGTGAAAATGCAGTTTAGCCCATTCTGTCCTTAGCATGACTCTGGTCAGATCCACAAAGCTCTTGATGTATATTCTTTCTTGGCACTGTTTGGAGGAGTACAGACATGTAAAACTTTTCCTTATGGTTTGGGGTTTTTTTTCAATCTAAGCTATGCTTCTGTTTTTTCCCCCTGCAAGATTGGTTCTATTTTCAGACAACCCCCCTCTTCTTTTTTTCCCCAAATAAACAGTCCTATCAGTCTAAATTTACTTGATCCTGAAGCTACCAAAAAACTCATATGACTGCTAATAGGAAAAAAAGCAAGCCATAGAGCCTGCAGTTACCATGCCAACACTGTTCCCTGGAATGTAGCCACACAGAGATGGATGCTGTGAAATTAAGATCTGTGTGATAGGTAGGAGGTACCTTTGCATGTGATTGTGCACTACTTGAAGCTTTCATGTGCATTATATTTTACCATTTGTATTTTTAATGTTATGCACTAATCTGGTCTTTCTATTGTTCCCTTCTCTCTCTCTCTCTCTCTCTCTCTGCACATCACAGTTCCCTATTTTTGTCAAGTATGAGAGAATCTGGCATTTCAAAACATATAGTGTATATAGTAAGTTCCATGAAAAATTAATTATACAATGGGTAAGATGTGATGAAGAAAAAATGGCTTCTGACTTGAATTCTGCCTACCATCTAATTGTCTCTGCAAAGCTGTTGGAGTTGTACTCTCCTCTCCC
Organism: Manacus vitellinus; assembly: GCF_001715985.3. NCBI lineage: Eukaryota > Metazoa > Chordata > Aves > Passeriformes > Pipridae > Manacus > Manacus vitellinus. The sequence goes on from NW_021938838.1 coordinate 424,195, forward strand.
TTCTGACATGCACAGCCTTGGTGGTGACAATATGGGGACAAACCAAATAAGAGGACCACTAGCAGAACTCACACATGAGACTGGTGCAAGACAAAATTTCTTTAATTGTGATTTTTCTACATTTGCTTATAGCTGATCCTTAGGCATTTGTCAAACATCAAAGACAAACCTCCTTTTTCCCCATGGACATGATGTGTTTACCTAGTGTTCCATCATTCTGTGAAGTCAGAGCTTGTTCCTCGTTACCCAAAGACTCAAGGAAAGGGCACTGTTCCATATTCTCTCTCCTGCTCTGTGCTTTCTGGGTTGAGGGACATAGCAAGAGATTAGGGAGTATCATTCTCAGTAAGTTTTTAAGCTAGTCATAAATCCCTATGACCATCACAAACCTTGATTAGAATTGTATGTTACAATTCTACAACGCTGTGCCATTTGAATATCTTGATTTAGTGACTGCTTTGAAAAGCACTTGTTAATACCTTCACAAACCTACTTCTTGAAGCAAATCCTTTCTAGGAGTTCAAGATCTCAGGGTTTTTTTCTCTTTGTTTCCTTTTGTTTGTTTGGGGTTTTTGTTTTGGTTTTGTCTACTTTATTTGTTTCTCAATTCTCCACTCACAAACAAATGCAAAGCACAGGCAGAGCTGTTGATAACATGGTGAGCTTGCCAGGGTTACTTACTTGAACTTTGTGGGAAGGCTGTGGATTGGTTATGTAAATGGAAATTTTGTAGGATGTTTTACTAACACTTTTTCAAGTCTCTGAGAGGTTACTTTGTGCACTAGAAATGTCAGTCTTAAGACTGAGACATCATAAAGCTCATGTGCCTCCAAAATTTTTAGTCTGTTTAGATTTTTTTGTGGGTCATATTAAAGAGAACAGGCTTTAACTTCATAGCAGCTGATTAAAAATATCTAAATTGCAATGTTTTTGCATGCTGATTTTTGCTGAAGTCATAAATCAACAAAGTGGAATTGATGGTAACTGCACTTATATAATGTCCCAATGAGGTTTCCTTCGTTGCAACCACAGCTACACTAAGAAATGTTCAGCACAGCAGCAAGTGCACTTTGTTAGCATTAATAATTAACATTCAAAAAGCAGCTAAAACATAAGAACTTGGCCAGAAAGGTAACTAAATCTGTTCCTGTTAGTTATGTGGAGGTATAAAAGGGATTAATAAATGTTGCAATGACATTTAAAAAGCCGGTCTGTCGGTGGGTAGAAACTTATCAAACCAAAACATGTGGCTTGTGGTTTAGATCTGCTGGGTGCAGCTGTGTGTGCTGGGGACTTAGGAATTAAAATTTAAAAGTAACTAAGATACTAAAGCCTCTGACTCCTGTCAGCCAGGGGTTTCTTCTGGGAGTGTTTTGTTGAGATGGCAGCTACAGCTTCATGTGTTTAAGCCTTTTTATTGTCCCAGCTCGATGGAGCTCTTCTTGACATCTGCAAGCATCGTGGTAATGAGGCTGAAGTATAGAAAGGTGGGTGAGAGCAGAAAATCTCCTTAGGATCCACTGCATAACAGCTGTTACCTGGAAACATAGCACAGGTACAGGAACAACACCCAGCTGATGGGCACTGATCTGTATGATATATGTGTATTTGATGTGTGATACACATCATTGCCTGTCCTGAGTACACATCTGAGAGATCCACTGTCTTTGACTGCCTCATTTGCACAGTAAGCTACTTCTCTCTGACTCCACATGATGAAGGAATTCCCTGAGCAGTTGAGGCTCCTTATTTGTCCACAAAACCTGGCTATGGAAGCCACAGGAGTTGTAATTCTGACTTAACAAAGATTTTCATAGCCTCAATCATTTCCTGCAAAACCAATGAATTAATTAAGCTAAGGGGAAGGATCTGGAGCTAGAAGTTACTAAAACTTACTCTTTTCATATTTTTAAAGAATTTCCTTGAACTGATTATATTTTTGAGGTGGTAGCCTGTAGGGATTGTGTATTGATCAACTGAATAAATGTAATGAACTTTTCACTTGAAAATGTCCAAAAGCATGTATCAACTTAGCAGAATTTTTCTTGTAAGCTAAGAAACCATTGGCTCTAATCTTACATCATCAGCTTTGGATTTCTGTTGGTCTTTTGACAGCTGAATTGCATAAGGCCAAATTTTGCAGCTGGAACTCAAATGAAACTTCTGTTGCCAAATGGAATGACTGCTTGACATTATTTTTGAATGCCTGCTGGTACTATATTAACAAGCATCCTGCTATTGCATTTGTGACCCAGCTTGGAGGAAAAATCTGGTTTCTGATAAACTTTCATTTGGTCATATTAGCTAATGAACTGAGCAGGCCTCAAATGTAATAACTTTGTAAAACAATATGTATAAATTTACTTTCTGTAGAGAGTAATGCCACTTTTGCAGTTGTGTTAATGGAAGAAGCCAGGCAGCAGTGGGACATGACAGCTAGGTGAGTCGTGTCCCTGAAATTAAACTGAAATTTTTAGCCCTAACTAGTGGTTAGAGCAAAGCTCTGTCATTGTGAATCACAGGAAACCAGCTCACAGAGGATACTTTAATTCTGCATTGTCAGGCAGAGCACCTGGAAACATTTGAGTGGTCACTCTGTGTGCTGCATCTCTCTACCTTGCGCTGCACAGGAAATGAGCTGGGTGTGCTGATGTGAAGACATGCCTCTGAATTAAACCCCTTCAGATTGTCTGAAGGCGGAAATTACCCCCCTGATTGAAGGTGTGCCTTGTAAATATTGCCTCTAACTGCATTGGGAAAATAGAAAGCTTATTACAGCCTCTAGTTAATAAACAGCTGCCTTCTCCTTACGTGTGTTAGCCCTCATCCACTCCCGTTTTCTTCAGGAATGTTCTCAGGAGATTGGCACTTGACTTTGCTGTGGTGGATTTGTTTGTCAAATGAAGAGCAGACCCTGGAGTTTGCAGTTGATCACAGCATGTGCTTGTGTGCTGATCTTTATATGCTGAGCTGCTTTCCAGCCTAGAGCCTGAAAGATGTGCTTGAAATGGAGATTGTACGGGACCAAATAAGCCTTGGTTTGCAGAGTGAAGGAGAAAATCACAGTCAAAGAATGAGCTAAAAGGGAGCTGGGCACAGCTGAGCATAGTCCAGTGCTGGCAGTAGGGATTATAGTAAAAATGTTAGCAGCTGTATAAAACTGGCAATGGATGGCTCCCCTAGGAATCTCTTTGAATATTGAAAGCCAGTGAGCAGAGTTGAGTGATTAGGACTTTCCAAGATGATAGTAAAGTCTGTTATCCCCGTGCAATTCTAAAATCTAAGAATAACATTTACCTCACTTAATTACTGCCCAAGCAAAAAAGCTGGAGTTGAACTATATGCCTGAGAAAAAATTATTAATTTAGGCCTCTGTAATGTGCTGGTAACTTTTGATGCTGGGGAAAGTAGTTCTGAGTTTTCCTATGCTGCTGCTTGCCAGGGCTCAGTGCTGCCTGTCTCCTTGCTTTTGCTGGTAGGAAAGCTGGTTGCTTCAGTACCCCTGGCAGATCTTGCTAGCTATTGACAAAAATGAAAAATCCCTAAACTCAGTGTCTTATGTTCATGCTGGTACTGGTAATGAGGTACTTAATGAAGCACCAAATTCTTCAAATTGTTTATTGTTTCTTTTTGAGAGGTGTTGTCTTAATGCCAGGACTTAAAATTTCAGTTTGTTAATGTTGGTTGTCAAAGTACTTGGAAGTTTAATATAATTGTCACTCTTTTGTGATGTTTTACCATAATGCTGTTGAACATGTTTAGCTGTGAAGAGAGTAGTCACAGTATTCAAGAACTAAAGTAGTGATAATGCAGATCATCTTGAAAAAACTGATTTACAACAGTATCCACATAATCCATCAACATGTTGGGTAGGGTTGGTCCTAACATTTAAGTCACTTCAGTAATTTACTGAACTGGGGCTTTAGATGTTAACCTATCAAAATATACAGCAATATCTAAATCAAGTATGAATTGTTGTAGTGGAGAAAGAGAGAAGGAACTATATAAATAATGAAAAAATAGTGGTGGTAAAAATAATATTAACTTTGGATGGGAGAGCTGATGAGATAAAGCATGCAGAACACAAGGTGATCGAGGGAAGGAGAGGAGCAGTGCAAGTGCAATCACCTACAGCTCATAAAAAGACTAACAAATACATAAGAGATGTTATTAGACATTCTCTTTTGTTTGTGGATTCTCTAAAACACTTCAGAGTGAATGCACAGAGAGTGGAAGTCTATGCTAGTGACCTTTGGAAAAAAACCCCAACACTGGAGCTGAAAACTCCGGGAGGGTTTTGTTTCCCTGCCTGTTCAGTGCAAACTCCCGAGGACAGCTTGGCCTGGGTGGATTTTCTCCTTTATGGTACAGGTTTTTTTCTGATACTCTTGTGGTTTTATTTTCCTTGAAGCTTATGCTCTGCAAGTGTTTGCAGGCACAAATGGGCATCCAGGCATGCAGGGTTCAGGAATAACAAATAATAACAGCATTTCACCTCTTTTGTCTGTACTGTGATGGCAACATGTGTTCCATTAGCACTCTGACTGCAGTGCTCTTATCAAGATTCTGGGTTTTGCTGCTGGATTCTGAAAGCATTTGATCAGTTGATCTTGGTAATGTGCTGGGCTTTTTCCCAAAGTCTTTCATAGTTGCTATCAGCAGGTGAAATTTTTAACAGTTTGATTCTATCTGTAAATAGAGGTAGATGAATAAATAAATTTGTAATGATTTTTATTGAACCAGAGAATCAGGAAGGTATATGTAAAAAGAAATTTCCTCTTTCTGCAGTATTTGTTCGTAAAAGTAGATGAATAACACAAGGATCTCAATAGGACACTGGGTACTTTTCCTTGCAGTCAGTAAAAAAAAGTTTATTTTTTTTACTTTTGGAAAACTTTTTTTAGTGTTTGTCCTGCACCTACCCAATTTTTTAACTCTTTATTTTATGTAGTATATTTTATCAGCATTGCTTCTCCATTCTCTTCTTTATATGACTGTAGTCATATAAAATGATCCAGATGGGCATTATTATTATTTGGGTGGTGTTACTACTCTGTTTCTACCTAGAGAAGAATATATTGCTTGCCTCTTTATTGTTGTTTCTTACTGTTTCATGTTGCTTTGCTATTTGCATGCAAAGGGTTATCTCTTGCTGGGTTCCCATCCTATGTCTGCAGCAGACAAGGAGTAGCTTTCAATAATCCCTTTGACAACATTTAGTAGATTGTGCTGAGTGCTAACAGTGCTTTAAATTCTATCTCCAGTATCTCAGGGTGTGATACCAGATATGAGCTGAGGAGTTTCAGCAGACTTGGATTGAACAAACCTTCTCTGGTTAAAAATAAAAGCCCCAGAAGAGACTGAGAAGCACCTTTGAGCAGACAGAACCCTGTCCTTAGAAGATAATGAGGCTAAGATAAGTTTTCCCTCAGTAGGAGATAGGAAGAATTTGGGAGAATTAATTTCTTTTAATTCCTTCTTCAGTTTACTGTATTCCCATGTGCAATTAGACAGTATTAATTTTGAAAGAGTCCTTCTGGCTCTCTGCATTTGCACCGTGCTCTCAGCTCTCTGGTAGCTGAGCTGCCTTTGCTGGCCTGTGCTGAGAGCTGGGGAATGGAGCCTTCCTGGGCACTGGGAACCCAAGAACAGCTCTGCCTCAAGGCTCTGATCTGTCTGGGCATGCATTTCTTAGCAGGCCTCAAAGATTTCAGACTGCAAAGGTGAGGCTCACCCTGCAAGAGACCTAAAGCCCAGCTGAAGAAACATGCCCAATAACTGTGGCTCTTGTGGAGCAGCAGGAGGGGCTGCCTGTGGGAGGCTGGGCTGTCCCTCAGTCCTTGGGTCACTGCAGGTGATGTCATGGGTTTCTAATGGCAGCTCACTGGAGGATTCCAGTGTGGGTCTTTAGAGTGAAAAATATATTAATATGCTGAATGCTTCCAAATGGATATTTGGGGGGTTGCATATTTATTTGTATTGCCAGAATTTTTGGGGGGAGGGTGGTGGGGAGGGCAAATTAATGCAAAATTAAGTAGATAGCAGTGTACATCTTTAATGTTAAATACTTATGGCTACTATGAGCTGCTGCTGTTGGTATGAGCCTTCTCTATGATCCAAGTGTAGCATCTGTCTTTCCTGTATTCTGCATTTGCACTGACATAATGATTCTGATCTTAGAATCAATAAGCTGAGAGAATTAGTCATTATATATGACTATTATGTCTTTTCTCAGGGAATTTAATCAGTAACACCATACACAATTAATTTGAACAAATCTAAGCAGGTTACAATGGGATCAGGAGCAAGAATATATTCTTAAATCAGACAACACCTCTATTAAGTGTTCAGATTAAAATTATAATTTAAATTAAAATTCAAGTGAGGCCCATTTCCCTTTAACCAATTTCTTGGAAATAATCACTGCTGAAGTACATGTTGAGCCCTTTCATTAACCTTTACAAGAAAGCTCTAAGTGTTGCTCCTTGGCTGAGATGTTAATATGCTAGTCATGCTGCTGACCTGTTCACAAAAGCTGAATTACCAGCTGCATTTGCATTGATCTGCAGCTGAAGAGAGCTATTTCAGAGCTGAGTGTTGTTCTTCAGCTACAACTGTATATAGTTATTTGAGTGATAATACAACAAACATTAATTATGTTGATGAAAATGCATCAGTTTTTCCTATGTTGAGTATGAAATAAATGATTTTGTATATATGATGGGAAATCTTGTACAATGAATAATAATTTTTCCATCAAAGACACCAAAATAGGCTGTTACTGCTCTCCTAAAAGCTGTGGGAAGGGGTGAGATAGAAGGCAAGAAACGGAGTCATCTCAAAGGGGAAAGCTGCTCGACTAGCATTACCCAGCTGGTTGTTGCCTCAAAGAATCCCATTGCCTGTTTTCAGAGGGCAGCTTGTCTTCTGTGCAGTGACTGCAGGTTCACCACCCCTTGGGCTTCTTCCTGCCTGCCAAGCTGTGCCTGAATCCGAGCTCTGTCCCAGCGCAGGACTCCGGCAGGTGGGTCGGCTTGGCCTGGGAGCTTGGGCAGGGACTGAGGAGGTGCACACAGGGCCCAGAAGCTGCCCCAGGGGCAGGGGACAGGTACAGGAGCAGTCATTCCCTCTGCTGGGTGTCTGTGCCCCAGCTCTGCTGCTGCCAAGGTTGGGGGCACCGTGGGGCAGCTGCTCGTGCTGTGCCCTGCAAGGAGGAAAGGGCAGGGAGGGTCTGACTGGGCCCTTGGGGGACACAGGGGTGTCACAAATGGTAAAGCGTATCTCAAAGTTTGGGAATCACTGCTTTGTCCTGTATTGGTTGCCATAACCTGCTCTTTCCTCCAGCCATCAGGTTTATCCTCCTGATACAACAGAAAAAAGGAATGCAGGTTATGTAGAATGACAGGATTAGGCTGTTGTGAAGAGGTCACCCTCTGTCCTGGCTGACAGTCGAGTTAGTGGTAATGATGGAATTAACTGTCTCTCTGAGATGAAAGCCAGGGACAAGAGATACAACTCTGGGTCATTCCTGTAATATTTCTCCTCAATTTAGCATGTCTTGAAGGTAGGGTTCTAAACCTAAAAGCAGGTAAAAGTGCTACATCGAGAGCAGATTTATGCTGTATAAATACAAATAAGTAGAAACGAGCTGTATTAGCAGTACTTACATGTCTGCATGCATTAAAAGAGAACTGTGAAACAGAAAATGTTAGGCAGAGTTAAAAATAAGGCACGTTGGAAGATTTGGGTTTCCTGCTGTGTGAATGGCAAAGTCTTTTGGTGATGAGCTTTTTCATGTAGTTACACTGAACCTGTTCCTGTTGGGGGAATTTCCATGAAGTAATAATAATGATAATTCAGTTATACTCCCTCAAATAAGAAGAAATAAAAGTAACTCAAAGGGTTTTTCTAAGGGGAAAAAGATGTGGTCACAGCTCACAGGGAAAAAGAAATGAGGACAAATATGTCCTGTACCTAGTAAATGACTGAAACCTAGGCCCAACAGGTTTGTATCATAAAGCAAAACAGAAAGTTGTCACACATCCTACATTACTATTAATTCAAGTATTTGATGGGAAAGTTGCCTAGATACCCACTTATAAATAAGATTGTTTTCTCACTGCCTTACAGCATAAGGTCTCTCCTGGCCTCACCATGTGAAACTGAATTACAGCAGTTAAACCTCCTCAGCTTTCAGCCTCCTTGTCTGAGGCACAATATCAAATAATCCTCCCCTGCTCCTCAGTGTCCCTGTGGAGAAGCAGCTCGTGGCTGCTCTGCTTCCTGGCAGCTCTCAAGTGTGTTGCTTCAGGCAGAGACCATTTCTTTTATAGGGAACTGCAGAGTTCAGGCTGAGGGTATTCAGAATACAAATCTGTTCTCAGGCCTGTGTGTGTGCTGATGACAGGGGTGGTTTGATATGTGAGGGTTTGGCTGCTCAGTGACTGTCTGGCAAACGTGCTGCAGTCTGGGAGGTCGCTCGTAAGGGGATATGATTTTTACATAGCATAAAAATTACTTTATAGTGATAGTTCTGTTGTGATTCTTCTGCTGATGGTATTTGAGCATGAAGCATTGTATATTTTGTAAAAGCAAGCAAAATTGTAGTTAGAGGAGAACTAACTAAAGTTCTTTTCTCTTTACATTGTGACTTAGGGAGACAACTGAGTTTAAAAGAAATGTTAGTCTGCTGAAGTACCAAACCACCACAATGTCAGAACAGTTGGTAACCAACATATGCATGGTTAGTTGATTATTCTGATTATCCCAGAGATATAATCCCAGAGATTATTCCCTTGAAAAAACACAGTTTTTCTGGTGAGTACTTAAAGCATTTGGACACTGAAAAATCTTAATGCTTACATGGCAAGCTGACACGTTATCAGTGGCATTCTAAGCTTTTGCATCTAAGATATGCCATCACTCTGCCCTCAAAATAAAGTCAGAGGTTTATATGTTTGTAGGAGTACATTTGAACCAAATGTATACGTGCAAAGTCATTTGTTCTCAATTGTCTCATTTCTAGCCAGGGGCACGTCCAGAATGGTGAACACAAGGTCCAGTCTTTGGATCAGTACAGTTTAAAATCTAACACTGAAATTGTCAGTGCCAGCAAGGGTCCCTGTGGATGATTGCTGCAGTGGTGGGCTTTAAGAAAGGGTCATTCCACACAGTGGAATGTAATCACTAAATTAATTTATACAGCCTTCCATACACTCTGTTTAAGGCAACCTTTTATTTCTGTTTATGGTACTGTGTACTGAAGCCTAGGATTTTATAGGTGAATTCTTCATTCAGATTCCTGTGAGTCATCCCTATACATTCAGACTTCAAGAAGCCAGTGGAGTAAGGACCGAGTCCTTCAGCTCAGTGCTCCCATGTGTTTGGGCTTGCAGGTGATATGCACGAGCTGTCTTCAATTCAATTCTATTTGGCTTCTCTGCATGTAACTCTGTTAGCCTTTGTCATGCTGTTTTTAACAAGCCTTTTTTTGGAAAGGCAATCAAATCAAGGAAGAAAAGGTCAGTGATAGGAGATCTCCCATGGAGGAGTCTGTGGGAGCTGACACCCATGTCCAGGTCCCTTGTGCCCTGGTGACAGAAGCTGGCATTCAGCTGCTCTGGTATCAACTTAATTTGCAGGTGAGAAAGGGCAAAGTGAGAATTTTCTATTGAGTGTTCCTCGAGTCCCTTACTGACATGGCAGGCTTGAAAAGCCACAGCTACAGCTGAACAAGGTTTCCACCTGCCTGAAGTACTTGTTGCAGATCTGTTGTGTAGATCTGTGGGTATGAGCCATTGCAAGTGGACTCAGTGAAGGACTTTCAAAATAGGGTCCTAATTTAAATACTTGAGTTTGCAGCGTGTGCCTGTTGTATAAATGTAATGTAGACGTGTGTTCTGTAGCTCCAGCAAGCAGCTGTGATGTGCCTGGGGAATGCAAATAGCTTAGAGAGGCCTTGGGCAGCCCATATACACATTGGCCTGTAGAGATCCATGTTAATTACAAAAGCAGTTGTTTTCTCAAAAATTGTTTGTCAGAGTTCTTGCAATTGAAAAGAGGGCTGAATGTGATAAAACAAGGCAGCTATTTGGTTTCCGAGAAATACTCACAAACATAGAATTAGTGCTTTTATTTGTTGCTGTTCTGCTTTGTTTGTTTTCAGATAATGTTGGAGCAGAGAAAATCCTGGGTTGTAGAAAATGAAAAATCAGTAAACCTGCATTTCAATAACAGTTGACTTCAAAGAACATCTTTGATTCTGGAGGAGTGGTTTTGGAACTGAAGTGAAATTGCTTTGAATTTACTTAGGTTGTATTCATGCCTTCCTTTCTTCTGCCAGCTGCTTGTAACTTCATTGATCTGTAAATGTATCAGCAGTGTATCTGGAAACATGGTATAACAAGGACAGAATTAATGTGCCAAGCAGCATGGGAAGGCACTTTGGCAAGTTAGTGGTTTACCAGCAGCAGTTTTACAAGATTAGGTTGGAGCTCTCCAACTGACCTACATGAGTTGTTTACTGAGTCTCACTGCTGAAAATCAAGTTGTGTTTTCAGCTGGGTGAGCAGCGAAGTCTTACCACCTTCAGTGCCTACCAGCTGGGCTTCTTTGCCTTGGTGAGCCAGTCAGAATTATCAATTAGTTTCAGGATAATAAATTCAGCAAGTAATTTTGATCTCAGCTGCAAAATTACTTCTTTAAATGCACAAGACACTCTGAGATACAAAGGAAAAATTGTTCATGCATGTTAAACCAGAACACAAACTTTTAAAATTTAGTAGAAGAGTTTTCTTGCCTTTGGAAGGATGAAGTGGCTGGATCTTGCATATCCTGGCCTTATGGCTTTTGCTCAGTAGTATTTTCCATCCCAGTAGATCAATAATCCTTTTAACCAGAATGAATAGTGTAACCAGCTGGTGGTACCTGCTCTCAGTGTCCTGTGTGAGTTCAGTGATCTCCTCCCAGGCCCTGCCCAGCTTGACAACACTTGCTACAAGATGTACCAGCAATATTTAGGGACTTTGTGGCTGTTCTGGCTGTGGGGCCCTGCAGGGAATGAACGTGGCTTGGAAATGAAAGCTGCTGTTCCCCAGGAGAAGGTCACTCATTTCACAGGAGCTGGGGGGCTGTGCTGGTCCCGGGGTGTCTCTCTCACAGCTGAGGGAGTTACTGCTCCTCATCCTATTGCAGGTTGTCCTTTTGGTGTGAAAAGTTTGATGTTTAATTGCATAGACATAAGTGAGTTTTCCTCACCTGCAGCCAAGACACAGTGGAATTTGAAGTTGTTTTTGGGTCCTGTACAATACAGCTTTATGTCACTGCACGAGGCTTCTGGGCCCTTCCTTTTGCAGATAACACCTGTCAGATTCATAGAAGAAAACAAGGACAAAAATTAGTGTTCTCTTTTGTGAATTCCTTTCACTAGAGGAAATCCAAAGACTTTATATTTTCAGTTTTGCTGGTGCATTTACTGCACATAACAAAAATTATCTGAGATAAAAATCTACTGTACTTTGACTCCCGTTGATAGTGAAGCTCATTACACCCCCATTGTAATTATTACCCTCTTTATGTATACCTCGTTAAACACTTCAAAACTGGCATCCAGGGGATGCTGTTTTAAGAAACTATTTAAGTGATCAGGATGAATTATGTAAGATAGTAACAGTATGTTCCTTCTGCATCACTTCAGGTCTTACAAAATTTGGGGTGCATAATAATCAGAATTATACAAATAATATTATTCCATCTAACAATTCTCTGATACTTTCCCAGTATGCATTTGCTTCACTAAAGCAAATTTACCTCTGGGAGCAGTCCTACTAAAGACAATATAGGAGTACAAGCCCTGGCCAAAAACAAATGGCATCTCTACCTGCAATACTCAAATAAAAGTATGTCCTGAAAAGTGTAGCATAGGCAGGGGGCAGCCAGCAGAGGTAGAAATGCAACTAATAGCTATTAAAGATAATTAAAAACAAAAAGGCATTTCTGTTTCATCACTGGAGTTGTACCATTCATGACACAGACTCTCAGTTGTTGGTATGTGACATCTTCAGCTGTGGAGGGAGAATCAGATAACCCCCCAAAAATAACAGTAGCAGAAACGTTACCTTTCACAACTTGCACCTTTTCCTTTGGGAACTGTTCTGTTACATGCAGGAGATAATGCAAATTTGCACTGAATTATGATTTTCATTCCAGTGCTGAAGAGCATCACTTCCAAGGTCATTACATTCAATATATGAAAGCCTGCATTTCTAGTAAAGACAACTGAATTTTTAGAAATATATTTCTGCTCTACAAAATGACTCTTAAAAACTGAATTCTGAAGTGAATCACAGGGCAAAATGAGTTTATTTAATAGCAGGACAAGCCTCTGTTGGTTTGGAAGATGTAGCAAAAGGCTCTCCAGTTTAGGCATTGCATTAACAGTCCTCCTGTGAATGCTGCACTGCTTAGCACTTCTATGCACCTAATAATTTGCACAGACATTTGACATGTCTGAGAATGCTCTTTGAAAATAATGGACTGCACAGTGAGTCTGGAGAATGGAACAAGCTTGACAAATACCTCAGTGAAGGTCTTGTGAAACCACCCCCCTGTGTAACTTGGCGTGGCAGAACTGGGTGTGTGGTGGTTACTAAACCCAACCTTTTTGAAGCTAAAATTAGTTGCTTGCACTGTGAATATGGAACCAGAGCTGGCAAAGGAAAAAAAAAGATAAGCCACTTTGTGGTTTTTCTGACTATGTTTGGACCAAACTTCAGTGCACTCCATACTTTTCCCCCTGGAATAGCAGCATCTGTCCATAGCACCTTGTCTTCTGGGTGAACAGTTGTAACAGTAAAGCTTGTCTGAGTGAATAAAAGCAGCAGGGAGGATCAGGGATGTGTGCTTTGCATCTTAAATCTAATACTGAGATCAAGTTGTTTATGCTGGGGATAGGCCTAGGTCTGTTTTGAATCAGCACTTCAGATTCTCTACAGCTTTTTTATTTGGATTGAGATCTTATTTAGACTTATCTTATATTCTAGTATATGGAAATATCACGCATGAAATACTGTGCACAAAAATCTAATCTGGAAACCCCACGCATTGGTGCACAGAGCTTCTGGTTATTTATTAAGGAACAGCTGTTTCAATTAAACATTTTACTTTCAATCATAATAAAAAACTAGTAATAGTTTGACTCAGTAGATATTTTCAAAAGCATATTAAATATTTAAAGAATTTTTTTCTACTGATGGCTAAGAGAAGCATCTAGTGTGCATCATCTGTTAGTGATCACACCAGAACCCTGCAGGACTTTGACATGTGTACAGATACTCTGCCCCTCCTGCTCCTTCTCTGGACAGGACACTCCCTGTTTTCATTGCAGTTGCAAGAGTAATTAAAATATGGGGTGTAAAATGAAATATCTGTAGATTGTCCTGATCTTTACAAATGCATTTGATAACAGAAAAGCACAGAATTTTTAAGGAAAATAAAAGTCCCTAGAACAGTAAGGAACTCTGTATGCACATATGCATGCCCTAACAAAGTAGCCACTCATTTTCTTTTATTAATTGTTTTTTCTTTTCAGATTCTTGTCAGGTTCTTTTTCTGGTTTATACTACTCTCTTATTTAGTGGTAGAATTGGTAGAATGTTCCATATTTAGCACATCTTCTCTTGTTTTGTTTCTAAACAGGGACCACTTTGATTACCAACAGCACAATTTTGATATTTCAAGTATATACATAATTTTGTATATAATACAAAAAATGAAATTACCCTTTATTCTTGTTTCTTCCACAGAGATACAAAAAATTCTGGCTGAGAAATGAGATTCCCCTCTTCCTATCCCACCTCAAATTTTGCATTCACTTTTTTCTACCAAATTGCCCCACAGCTCGTGCCCAGCAGCAGTGATGTCTGAGGAGGGGAAATCTCTGAACACAGAACCTGAAAGGCTGCAAGCTCCAGGCAGGAGCTGGGGTCTGCTCTGCCCACAGCAAACAGAGGCTCTTGGGCAGTGTGGTGCCAAGTGCCCGAGGGCTGGTTCTGCTCAGCAGTGCTGCCAGACTCCATTTACAAATAAGTAAACAGAATATTTTTGCTTGAATTTGTCACCACGTTTGAAAAACTGCAAGTGTGGAGTGCTTGGGGTCATTTTTTTGTTTTGTTTTGTTTTTAAAAAGAGAATTTTAATAGACTTATGTTTAACTGTTTGAAAATAGGCTGAGTATTTTTGTTGCATGTCTCAGGGCAATTTGATCTTAAGAAATCTTGAGTTTGAATTCTTGCATTGACATAGTCGTAAGTTTTGGGGGAAAGATCCAGTATTTGTGTGTTGAGTTTTGAGTAATGCTGATTTTTATGTGATTACCCACCATACAATTAGGTCTCTGAATCCTGAGGAAATATGCCTTTGTCAGTAGAGCTGGAAATTGCGAGTTAAGGAGTGCAGTCTCAGGGTTTCCATGAAAACTTATTCAAGTTAAAAATTCTCTTTTTCCAATTTTCCAAAAGTAGAACATGAATAAATGTCCTTTAACTTTCTTTATAGGAGCAGCTGTGTTTTAGTTCAGTTGTGTTTTATTTTAATTTCCTTTATAAAGTATTTTGAGAATTGGAGGTAAGCTTTTTTATAGAGAAACTGATATTTATTGGCAGGGATTTGTGTTGGATTTACTGTCAGTTAGGGTAACTTTTCTTTGCCAGTTTTAAGACCAATTTCAACAGAATAAAAATACCTACTCCAGGGAAAATTGGTTACTTTAGACTTCTCTTGAGCTGTCTTGGACTAACCAGAAACCTGAAGGCTCAAAGTGCTGCTTGAGAAAGTACAGCTTTTCATTCTCCAGGGAGCCTGTGCCCCCTGACAAATTCTGGGCTGGAGTCAGGCTCTGGAGGTTTGAGATGGTGAAACATGAGTAGGAAAAATTTTATCTCCACTCCTATATTGGGCACCTAAAGCCAATACTGTTCTGTCTCACTGAGATTTGTTAAACAAACCATCTACAAAGATCAGATTTATGTAGCCATTATTGAGTTACTCCAGCTCCTGTAAAATACGAGGCTAAAGCACACTAAAAGGTGATTTTGTAAATAGAGCCCCTTCTGTGTCTATTGTATAAACAGAGCTCAGTGTCACAGATTCTGGGGTTGTGCACTGCACTTGTCTCACTACCAAGGACACCAAATAAGGGCTCAAAATAGAGTGTTTAGCTTTCCAGGTGCTGACTGAGATCACCAGCTGGGCAGATGAACTTTTGCTTTGTCTAAATCTTGCCTGATAGCAAAGCTTGTCTGAAAATGTAAAGCTGTCTGAAGTATTTGCTGTTATTTTCAGCCTTAGAGGGGATGCTATTGATTCTATTTCTTACCAGTTCCTAAGGCCATAAAAAGGAATTGACACTTGGAAATATGATTGTCTTCCATATGAGAAGAGACAGTTCTGCTGATTAGGATATCTTGGTATGAATTCCAAGAAATTACTCAAACAATGCAATTAAATTTATATTTTAGAGTAATAACTGATCATAACTGGCATTGGTTGCTGTGTTACTTTGTTTGCATAACCAGGATATTTTTAGGGCATTCATGGCATTGGCCCCTCTAAAAAACAACAGAAATTGTCAGTCTGCCTCTATTTCCACTGAAATAAACGTAATTGAAGAAAGTTTCTGGTGTCCAGATTTTTAGGTGAGCCTTCATGCCTTAAAATGAAGTAGAAATAAATGCCCTGGTAAAACGTTCCTGCAGGACATGTATTTGACCAGTCAGCTGATGTTTCCAGGCTGGTATTGGTGCATTCACACTCAATAAGAGAATGCACAAAGTTTTGGAGGTATATTTTAGAATTGGGAGTTGGTTTGGTGACGTTTCCTAGGTTTGGGTCAGGCCCCCAGGGAGTACAGCTGGTGTTCTAACACCAACTTGCTGTTCATTGCTGGGGTCACAGTTGGGGTGTGTAAAGTAAAGAATAAACCTCTCCCAGGCTTGAAAGATGAGGTGTATCCCTTCTGCATTTAGGATTCTGCACATGAGTTTTAAGCAGATAATATCTGTTGTGTCAGAGTAGAATCAGTGTTGCTTGCAGGAATATAAAAGCTGGTTTTGCAATAATGAATTCAGCTTCAATTTTCCATCCATTTTGAAAGAAAAAAGGGACAAAACTGTCATGTTTTTAATGTTATTCAGTGGGTTATATAATAGTTCAGATAGATTTTTAACATTTGTGTGTTTCCATACATTAACATAATTGAATTTATATTTTTTTATGAAGTTTAAAACTTAATCCAGTTTAATTCAGGTAGCAGAAGGTGTGTGGGTATGGTTTTTGTTCTAGGAATGTGATCTGGGACTACCAAAATGGGATGATTTGCTTTTGGAAATGAGAATCTGTTACCATGCCACACTTAACTGTCAAGCACAAAGCAAGTTTTGCAGTGTGATCATAAGCAAATTTTCAGTGCTGTGAGAGAAAAGGTCCCATTTGGGTTGGGGGTACATAGGGTACCATGCCAGGCTAA
Organism: Manacus vitellinus; assembly: GCF_001715985.3. Classification (NCBI taxonomy): domain Eukaryota; kingdom Metazoa; phylum Chordata; class Aves; order Passeriformes; family Pipridae; genus Manacus; species Manacus vitellinus. The sequence continues at coordinate 440,717 of NW_021938838.1, forward strand.
TTTCTCTGCAGCTGCAGCCACTGTTTTTTCAAATGAAGGGGCTGAGAGGCTCCCACTGCCAGTGTCTGATGGGTGCCTGGGGGTCCCTGTGTCACCCTGGTCCAGCTCCAGCAGGGTGGGCTCTGGGACACAAGGGGCCCAATGCACTCAGAGCCCTGGGTCAGGTCCCTGGAGCTGCCAAGGTTGCAGGTAATAACAGCACCACGTCTCCCTCATGTTCACCTTTTACAGAAATGTGAAGAAAGGCATCACTGAGATTCCAAAGACTCCTTTGGAAAATTTAGCCCAGGTGTTTGATACCTCCTTGTGTTGACCAGAGATTGCACCATTGCTCATTCACAAATACTCCAGAGGCTTGAGCAGCTTCATCAGTTTGGGGGGGTATTTGGTTTTTTTCCCTGCAGACATCTACTTAGCTGCTGACATCACCAATATTTAATGAGACTTGTCAATTCAAACTTCTTAGTGTTCTGTTTTTTACAGGTTAGTTCAATTAAGTTAAACCTCTTGTTTATACTGACTTCCTGCCTGATGGCAGCCTGTGGACATAAAAGAGACAGGCTGCAGAGCAGCAAGGCAGCCTTTGATTGCCTTCTTTAGAAAGAAAGGAGAACGTTTAGGCAGAACCTGTAAGTTACCTATAAGGTAACTTTCCAAATCAGTCATTTCAGCAGTTTTATTCATTTTTTAAAAAATAATTGTTCTGCCAGTGATTTACAAGTATTTTTAAAAATACAGAGGAGATATTACTTTGAAGAACTTTGAAGAAATCTTAGTTGTCTGAATTGGAAAGTGTATTTTAGTTTCTTAGCAAAAGGAAGTTAAAACTTTTCTGACCATTTCTAGACTGTCTGCATAACCTTATTATGGCAACATTTCTTGTTTTGCCTCTCTTTCTCTACCACTTGTTGACTTGTACAGTCCTTTGTTTAGTTTGCAAGTGATGTTGGAGCTGGGAACATGTCTTTTGATCTATGGTGTCTCTAGCATACTTCTGGGCATAATTATAATCATAAAAATCTTTCAAACCTTTCCGCCTGACGTCTTGTTATCACTGAAGTTGAGATGTTTTATACTGCCACCATAAAAAAAATTAAATAAGGCCTATTTTTAGCCTTCAAACACTTAGAAAGTAATAAAAACAACTAAACAAGATTGCAGTTTACGTCTTTGTAGCATACAAAAATATCTGTTTCATTGCAATATCTTAAATTCTCCCTTAATCTCTCAAAGCCCTATGAATAAAGCATTGGATTACCGAGTAATGCCCTTCATCAGAGGAATTAGGCACTTTGGCTTTAGGCTCCATCTGAACCGTTGCATTAGCAGAGATGGCACTGACGTCATGTTTGCCAAGGGCCGGTGGACTCACACGGTGCCTTCCCTCACCCTTTAAGATCTTGTTGAGATAAAATCTGGCTCTCATGACTCTCTTAATTCTGGTTTTTTGCGTGGCTTTGAGACACCAGTATACATGTGACTTTGCAGCAAACAGTGAATCTGTAACAGAGCTTTGGCAAGTTGTGTGATTTCCTTCATCTGTAAGTGTAATGAATCAGGATAATAATTTACTTGGAAGAAGAGTGCTTTTAATTAGGATCTTGATGTGTCCATGTCTTCTGTCTCCAATATGCAAAAATGTAAAGGACATCCAGCTAATGATTCTGTTCTCCTTTTTCTCCAGCAATGATATCTTAAAACTTACCAGAGTTTTTAAACTTCTGTATCATTAGTTGTGGGGATTCTATGAGAATTCATGAAATAAAATGGATGGAATACATCTCTGTACTCAAATCCCTGTTGCCTCTCCAGCAGGCTGGCAGTGAGGAATACAACTGGCACCTGGTCAAAAATTGTCCTGATTTCTGAAGATACTCTCCCTTTTTAAGGCAGAGGAAGTGTAGGAGTCTCCAATGTGACCTTGAACCATCATTCAGTCTTTAATGTTCACAAAGAATTTCGTTCTTGCTAAAAGTTGTTAAAACAAACCTCAGTCAACCAATTTGCTTTCTGACATTTGCTGTGCAGTCTTACCCCCCAAAAGCATTTGTGCTTGCATTCTTTTCTCTTCCTTTGTTACTAACACACATGTTGGATCTGCAGGAAGCAGGAATTGTTCCATACTGTATGTCCCCATCAGCTGGATAATTGCTCTTGTGAGCTATTTTAGTTGGGCATTTCATGGTTTGCTGGGCAGCTGTTTATCTGTCAGATTATTGACACTGCAGTCCATAACAGAACTGGGAAGAGTTGTGTTGGATTGATTTGGGGTTTTTTTGACTTCAGCACATCACTGAGCAGCGTTGACTGCTCTATCTACAAATTGTCACCTGATGTCGTGTTCTCTTAGGAGTTGTAACACCCTGTCATCATAGACTTAAGAAAACACTTATCTATAGAAGACCAAATTAGGCAAATTTTTATGGATCCATTGTGCTTCTGCATTTTTTGTGGTGTGTTGTTTTAAAATAGTAAAAGTCCAATTGACCTTATGTTCTGCAACACAACTGCAGCTTTCACCAGGCAGGTCGGCAGCCTGGAAGTTGGACTGTAAGGTTTGTGGTTTGTCCTCACTTCACAGATCCCAAACCCGATGTTCTGTTTACCCTTGGCACTGCTGTAAACAAGAACCTTTCTGGTCTGCTGCTTTTAGAAAGCATTTTAAGTATCCAGTAGAACAGAATAACTTCTTTATGTTTTTTTCTTTTCTAATGGTAATTACATTATTCAGGTAGGTTTTAAGTTATTTTTTCTGTCTGATATGTCCATGCCAAAGTCTCTTTTGAGCATTTTTACTGAAGAGTCCTAAAATCATTCAGGAAAACAAATCTGCTAGGCTTCCCTCTATTATCAGCATCCCAAAATGCCTTTGGCAACGAGCAAATGCCAAGCATTTGTTATTTGGCACTTGACTTGTCACTCATTTCTTTGAACTCAAACATGTTGCATGAGTTTGTTAAAGTTATGCTTAGCTAACAATTGAAGCAAAACAACAAAAAACCCTTCCTCCATCCAACCTTTCCAATTTCCATCTAAATAGTACCATCAGGGCAAAACTGCCCAGGAGAGTCCAGCCCTTGGAGCAGAAGTGACTGGTGCTGGCAGAGGGTGCAGCCATGGCAGGGCTGTCACTGCCCTTGGGAGGCTGTGGGTGTGTTGTGGCACAAAACCAGCTCCTTTTTCTTCTACCCTCCCCCCACACTTTTTTTATTTTTAATCAGGTTTTGGTGATCTTTTCCTGATATCAGTATGTGTGTATTTATTACACATCATTGGAACTCTAGACATTCTCCTTGAGGTCTCTGAGGTCGTTCCTTGCATGCCCAGGACACAGAAGTTAAAAGCAGTTGTGTTATGGTCCCACCATCCTTTTCAACACAGGCACTTTCTACCTCTTTCTTCACCATAGGATTTGAGTACCAACTATTTTGTTTTGCTTTTGAAGGTGTTTGTAGCTTTGTCCCCACACAACCCGATTTTTCTCATTCTATTTTAAAATTGGATTTCTACCTCTAGTCAGTTTTTGTTACAAGGCCCTGTCACTATCTTACCAGATTTTTCTTCCTTTTGTAAGATCAGACCCCTAAAAATTTGATGTCTTTGGTTAATCTTGACATTTACTAAATACCTCAGGTCAGAATTTCCCAAGTGGTAAGACTGCTTTTGATAGACCTAATCTCTCTTCAGAGGAAAGGTGAAACTGTGATTTATACTTGATTAGTATTGTTTCCTTCAGAGCTGAAAATTGGAATTTAAAAACAATAATGTAAATGACAATTAATGTATATTTTGCTTAAATATTCCTTCTACATAATAAGCCTTTAATTGTTGTGAGAAAATCTGAATCTGCTTTAAACTTCCAATAACCATTACATATGTTTTGTCTTTTGTTTTTTTATAGGTTTCCCTTTTGCCTCTGGAGTGTTTCATTATGGCAGCCCCCAGTGAACAATGACATCCTTTGCCAAATATAGATGCCAAAAAGCCAGACGAAAACAGTGGCCTTGTTTCATTTTCACTCCAACACAGTGAAATGGTGCTCTTAAAGTTTTGTTATTGACTCTCACTGGAAAAAAACCAAAACTCCTGACTGGACCTCTTTTCCCCAGCCCTCTCCCAGTGTTCTTATGGATGCTTGACACAGTGACATCATGTAGTAGGCCCTGAAGTGTTGTTGTAATTGAGCTGCAATGGTTTTGTACACTTCTCCCTTTCCCAACAGCTTTCTGTCAGTTCTGCATTCTTTCTCCTGGGCCCTGATTTTCCCATGTTACTGGCTGGCAGACAGGCTCGTGGGCTCTTTTGTTCCAACCACCTACGAGAAACGGCAGAGAGCAGATGACCCCTGCTATTTCCATGCCCTCTGCATCATCATCACCACTCCCATCTACCTGGCACTGCTGGCAGCCTCTCTCCCCTTCGCTCTCATCGGCTTCTTGCTCTGGTCGCCGCTGCAGTCGGCCCGGAGGCCGTACATCTACTCCAGGCTCAGAGACAAGCACCGTGCCGATGGAGCCACGCTGCTCACCGAATGGAAGGCTGCAGGGAGCGGGAAGAGCTTCTGCTTTGGCACTGCCAACGTTTGCCTGCTGCCCGACTCGCTGGCAAGGTTCAATAATGTTTTCAATACGCAGGCGAGGGCTAAAGAGATCGGCCGGAGGATCCACAACGGGGCCAGCAGACCCCAGATCAAGATCTACATAGACTCTCCTACCAACACCTCCATCAGTGCCGCCAGCTTCAGCAGCCTGGCCTCCCCCCAGGGGGGAGAGAACACCAACCGTGCTGTTAACGCTGGCATCAAAAGGACAACGTCCATGGAGTACAAAGGAGACAATTCTGGCTCAAACAACAGCGAGGAGAGAGAAGAGAAAGGTGGAAGTGGAGAGCCAACTGAGGGAGAAGAAAACACTTGCATTGTCCGTATCAATGGGGAGGACAATGGCCACATGTCAGACCCAGAACCAGACACCGTCAATGGCCGGGCTCACACCAGCGGCCCGGCAGAGCCCTCGCTGGAGGGGGATGCAGAGATCTCAAAAACACCAAACCACAAACAGAAGGAAGGAGATTCTGGGAGCTTAGACAGCTACTCTGCCTCACGAGAGTCCCTGGTGAAGGTCCGTGCTGGAGATGGCACCGTGGACCAAAGCACTGTCAACAACAAGCTCCTCTACAAAGCTTCCATCATGAAGAAAACGTCGGTGCGGAAAAAGAAACACACGGACGAGACCTTCGACCATGAGATCTCTGCTTTCTTCCCTGCCAACCTGGACTTTCTGTGTTTGCAGGAAGTGTTTGACAAAAGAGCTGCAGAGAAGTTGAAAGAGCAGCTCCACCACTACTTTGAATACATTGTCTATGATGTTGGGGTCTACAGCTGCCACGGCTGCTGCAGCTTTAAGTTTGTGAACAGTGGCCTGCTCTTTGCCAGCCGCTATCCTGTCATGGATGCTGCCTATCACTGTTACCCCAATGGAAGAGGAATGGACTCCCTGGCTTCCAAGGGAGCCTTATTTCTCAAGGTAAGAGCCTTTTTGAAGCCACAAATATTGACTCTATATATGTGAGAAGTTATAATGTTAAATTACTTTCTCCTTTCTGTTAAGAGTTCAGAGGCAATATTCAGATTTAGATTTCCTGATATAACCTATATATGGGTCCTGTCACCTAGACACTGTATTAAAATGATGGATGTGCATGAAATAATGAGGGACTTTTGGAGGTAGAACTCAAGTATAATTTTATAAAGTCAAAATTTGAAGTAGTTTTCATGTAATTTTAGTTTATTTCTTTGCAGAAATATCTGTAAAAAAATGCCCGAATTCTAAGCTTCATAACATTAGCACAGAGCAATGGGTGTTACTGTTGGAAACCAGCTTATGCTTGTTGTGTGCTTGTCTGGCAATCAAAAGACAATTAGAAGTCTAAATGCCAGTATAATAAAACTGAAAGAATTGCAGTGAAATATGTGGCTACTTCTCTCTCTTGGTTGCAAAAGGATTAGTAAGGAAAGATAGGAGGAGTAAACAAGAGAAAAGAAGTGCCTGGAACACTGGGGAGCACAGAGCTTTTTTCCTTTATTAACACAGTTTACTTAAATTAACTAATGGTAGAGAGAACAGGAAGCCTGGGGTTATATGTCTGTAAATCACGAAAAGCAGAAATGAAAGTCTGCATGCAGCGATTTGCTTTTCCAAGGCTGTTTGTGCTTAGTTCTTGGGAGAATCTGACTGGTCTCTTTCTAAACTGGAGAGAGGTCTCTTCTAATTTGTGAATACTGGATCTTAGATTTTGGAATAGGTTTCCCTAACTAAACCCTGAACTTTTTTGTAATGCTAGCAAAGTACACCAGGTGCTCAAATTATGTGTATTTTCTAGTCCCAAGTCCTCAACATAAGCATTAGTAGCCATTAAGAACATGGATTGTGAATAAGGATCGGTGTGGGGTTTTGTACCCCCTGTTTGTAATTTGTAAACAAAGAAAAAACTTGATATTGTACCTTGTGTAAAAAAAAAAAGGGCAAATATTAGATTTTGCATTCTGATAATAGTTCACTATTTCATATACATTTGACATAAAAGGCTATCCATATCTGAATACAGATTTCCAAAAACTGGATCTAAGCTTTCTGTGCTATACTCTTATGTGTTTATAAACAGCAACAATTTATTGTTTTCATCATAAAGTGCTGCCAGCAGAAAACAGACATAGATGTTGTGCAGTATAAATACTGCTGGGGTCACAAAGACTACCCTTCAACATATGCACAGAGTGGGGATTAGGAGATTAAACCCAATCTGTTTTCAGCTGCCCACTGCTGAGTCACTGATTTGCCACCCAGCTAGGCAGGCTGCAATGTCTCCATTTCTCTTGCAGAAAATTAAGCCTCTTTTCAAAATTCCACTGGGATGATGAACTTAATTATGGATCCGAGTAGTTAAATAATGTTACAGTTGAGCAGGGAATAGAGACCAATTATTGTGAAGATTCAAAGACGACTCCGTTCTTTTAAATATAACAGAATTCTGCCCAGCCAAAAGACCATTTTTTCTCCTCTCTGTGTCATTTTGACATACTGTGCTTCATTCCTAAAATATTTTTCATTCTGAGTTAAGTCTGTCTTGATATGAAATTACTTTCTGTCTTCATTATACATTAAGTGATCATCGGTCATTTCTTTGACAGCAGCAGTAAGAAAAAAAGTAGGAACATTCTATTTAATTTTATCTTTGAAATAAAGTAGGTTTGAAGGTTGTTTTTCTTGATGTAGTTCTTAATCAGTAACTGAGTGTGTGTGGACTCCAGAGACAAAAGCTACAGTAAGTAAAAGCCTGGTTTATTTTTGAAGTCAGTGAGAATCAATCCATTAACTTCAGGAGCCTCGAGGTCTCGCACTGGGGTAGCAAAAGGTATCAGAACTCTGGTTGGCAAGTGTCATTCTAGCCAGCAATAGACAGCTTATATCCCTATTTTTAGGTGGTAGTTTTCCTGGCTCTTAGAGCATTTTGAATGTATATAATACAAGCCAGTCCTACATTAGAGTTTCTCTCAGTTTGGTTTTAAAGAAAGTAAGAGAGCCTTGCAGAACCAGAGAGTCCTGATTGCTTCCCATTCCATAGTGGAATGGAGTTGAGTGTATCTGTCTATGCAAACTCTGTGTTTTTAAGTTCCTGACTCCTGTGGCAAGCACAGTGTTTCCATTGCTGAAGTAGAAAAGACAACAATTGAGTGTTGTTTAAGGATACTTATGCAGACTGTTCCCCTTGCACAGCTTCCATCTCTGAGTAAAGGAGCAATTGCTCTCCATGTTGGTTAAAACCAAAAAGTTGTGAAAAGTGGTGATTGAGGGGAGAGAAGACTTTCTTGTTTTGAAAATGTGGATAAAGCCAGTCAATGTTTCCACTCACTGGGAGGATGAAGCCTTTATTCAGATAATTCTGAACCTCAAGACAGTCTCAACATCTAAATTCAGAAGAATGTTAAGAGAAAGAAACTGGTTCTTGTTTGATAAGTATGATTTGTCTCCTTACTATAAATATAACTGTTAAGGAGATAAATTAAAGGTCTCAGAACTAAATATTCAATGAAAGTTTAAATATTTTGAAAAAGACAAAACTATTTTGGGGGACAGACCCCAATTGCCCAGGTACAAGGGTTTTGCACTTTTTTACATTTTGCAATGTGTTCTGTCTCCAGTGAGGAGGAAATGATTTTCCATTGCTGCCCTTTTCCCTGCCCTGTCTTTACTATCTTGTTTGTAAAGTTCAGGTAGAGATTTGGAAGGATTTGAGAGATGTACTTAGTCATACAAAATTATTTTACCCAAGAGACTTACAGAGCTCAAGGATTATTATTAGTAGCTCTAATAACAATCAGCTCTTACCTACTTGCTCTTCATTCCTACATCTCAGGGTGCTTAATGAAGAAAGGTCAATACCTGCCTAATAGAAGGAGAAACTAAAGCACAGGAAGGGAGAGTGATTTGATTGTGACTTAACACCTCCAGTGTCACAACCAAGGAATGAAGTTGGAAATACATTCCAGAGGCTTTTAGCACTGTTTAGTGCCTTCTAACATCTGTCTGCAGACCTGTGCAAAGGAAGCTTTTGGAGCCCTGGTCTGTTCTCCTCACAGAGGTGTCTGCCACAAAGGGGGCTGTTGTTGGTGCTCTCCTGACAGAAGTCACAGGCTGGTTTTTCCATCTTTGCAGGCTGATGCTTTCCAGGTCAGTGGGAACTCATGAGGATGATGTAGTTGTGAGTAGCTGTTGTGTAAAGTCCATTTCTGCAAAACTGGAGGGCTGATTTACATTGAGCACTTGGAACTCTTCAAACTCTACCAGTGTTTCTACCTCTAATCTGAGGGTCTCATTGGGATGTAAGAGGGACACAGTCCCAGGAAAAATAGCATATAATAAGGGGGAAATGTCACTTACATCCAAGTGACAGTTTCATGTCTGAAGTGTTAAACCACTGTTCCTAGTTGCCACTAAAGACTCGGAGGAGAAGTTAGCAAATACATAAATCAGCCAATCCATTTTCATCCTCTGACAGGCTGGGCCCTTGGGAGACTCTGCCGTGACTCTGTTCCAGCATTGCATTTCACATTAATTTAAAATGCCAAAGAGAAGAGCCCTTGAGTCTCCTTTGGAGGTTTTCTAACTCCCAGTGCCTGTGCTGCAGACAGAGGTGGGGAGTGGGGCTGGCACAGATGCTGTGCTGGGGATTCCAGCTGGAGGCTGGCTGGGCTGTGTCTGGAACGTGGGCACACTGCAGGGGGCTCAGCTACTCTGCAACCATTGCTTGGACACACCTATAATACTAATTCACAGTGCTTTGGATGAGTTCAAAGGGAGTTTTAAAACACACATCCTTTTCAGAAACTGGATGTTCATTTTGCAGTCAAATCAAGTTTAAAAGATATCAGTGAGGCTGAGCAGGAACTGTGTAATGCATCACCTGTCTGTAGTTTACTGGGTTTCAAACTTGCAACATCCATCTTTAGACAGAGGATTTAGTGTGGAGCCTTCTTAGTTCCACTGTCTGTCAGGGATGCTGTGTCAGTTTGGGACAGTGGTGCAACAAAAGAAAGCATCCTTAACTTGACCTGATGAATTTGTCCATATTTTTCCAGGTGTATCAATCTAACAACTCACTTCTGCGGACAGATTTTGCCTCTCTTATTCTTAAATTGTAATAACTGTAACTGTAATGTAAATCTAAGCTATACAAGACATGTAAATGCATACATGGGGTAGGGAGGTGAGTGAAAGAGGTATCATTCACAATGGCTATCAAGTGAAGAGAGGGTTTGGAGGCTTTTTCCTCCCAATGAAACTGGGAGATACAGAAGTATTTCATGTAGAAGGCTGCCCTTCCTATCGTTCTTAGTAGGAAATTATTCTGATTTTTGACATCTGCCAAGAGAGCAAATTCTAGCAAAAATAAGAATTCTCACGTAAAACACAGTATGTGACTATAAAGCAAAACTACACTTTGATGTAGGTAGTTTGAACAGTTAATAGTATTTTTCAAAATCAAAAGAAATCAAAAGGAAAAAGATGTCTTGTAGATTTTGCTAAATTTCTGGAAGAATTTGTGTTTAATTAATAGTAATTCCTAAGGTTATTAACAGATTTACTTTTCAAATTCTCTGAAAATTAATGCTGTTCTCAGGGAGTACAGGAATTGTTCAGGGAACATGTTATTATTCATTGCTTAAAGGAAACCTAGCAACCTTTGCTTTGTGTGCAAAGCTCAACTTGTTTTCCAAAGAGCTGATATGGTGGTAACAGATGGCAGAAGGAGCAGCAGCTCTGATTGCAGAACTGCTCTGAAGCACAGTTTTTACTGTTTTCTCCTCTCGAGGAGCCTGCTTTGTGTGAGACAGTGAGGGTTCCCTGAATTACCCTCTGTGGTTCCCTGGTTTATGTTCCTGGTGCAGACACATTTCCTGGGTAGTTTGGCTGCCCTTCTGTCCCAGCCAGCCGGGGTGTGTGTCTGGCACTGGGGGGATGGCACAGGAAGGGCAGTGGCTGCTCTCTGACCCCACTAAAACAACAGGGAGACTTTTCAGTGCTTAGATTTTCTTGTCCTTGATCCGTTGTCCAGCAACTACAGTTATCCCAAGAGGTATAAAAGAAAGGTCTAGTGCTGCTCCTGAATTTGTTTAGATGATTCTAAAGCTGTGCCATTTAAGGCAGGAGGGTAACCTAAACATTTTCCACAGGCTCAGTTTCTGCTGAAAAATGTTAATGTAGGAATTGGATGGAGTCCAATAAACTGCCTGAGACTTTTTATAAAAAGAACAAAAAGACCCTACCATGGCACTGTACCATGTTCCTTCACTTTGTTATAATTAATGTTACTAATCATGGTTTTTTTCCCCTTCATTAAGGGGGACAAATAAAAACTGTTGTGCAGACTGAAATACAGATTTGAGAGAATGTGAGCTGTGGGCTTTATCCTCTTCAGAAGAGGAAGAGCCTACATTCGTGGCACCAATTTACAGCTGCTTTCCCTCACATGTAAGCTTAATGAACCTTTGCCAAATAACAAATTCTCTGAGTTCACAGTACAGTAATTGTTGTCACATGGCAGGTGGGGAAAAATAGGATTCTGAAATGATCAAGAGCAAATGTAGCTAGAAAGAATTGCAGAATTTTGAGCTGATCTCTATAACATTTCAAACTTCTTTAATATACTTAAATAACATATTTATAATAATAAATTAGTGTCTTCTTTAGAAGCTGCTACATATTTCTGAAGGCAAAAGGCAGAGCTGTCAAAAGACTAAAAATAAGCTCAATCTTTTTACGCTGTCTAAGCATACCAAAATTACATCTTTCTTGGGAGTTAGGACTAATCTAAGTCATCTCTGTGGGACAGGAATATTTGAATTGGGAATGTGACTATCTGCAAGTTCTCCTTGGTATCTTCTCTGAGCAGTACCAGGAGTGAGGACAGGGTTTGACTGGTTTTCCAGGGAGTTTCTCAGTGCCTGCTTTCCTGCTTTTCTTGGAAAAGCACTAAATGGGAACCCGGGCTGGGAGGGGTTGATACAGTTACAGAAGGTTACAGAAATGTTGTACTGGAAAGGTGGAAACTGTACTTCCTTTTCTCTTCCTCACTCTATCTGCTCCTTATAATTCCATGGGATTACATAATGATATCCCACAGCAGGAAACAGAGGGGCACAAACCCTGTTAGCACATCCTGCAGCATCAGCCTCGGAGGTCTGAGCCTGGAGTGTGTGTGGAAATATCACTCCTTGTGCTTGTACAGTTGCTTTATCCACAGTAATTCAGTTGAATCTCAGCCTTCTGCATTTCTAGTGGAGCTTCTCTTGAACTTAAACAATATTGGCTCCATATGGGGAGATGAACGTTTCTGTGGGAGTCAGTCCCTGTCACCCTGACTGTAAATTCTGTTTCTGGGCCCTGCTCTTCCTCTCTGTCTGGGGTGTTTTATTTCCAGCACAAACAGTTACTCCAGGCCCTGGCAGATGATTCTTTACAAATGCAGAGTTCATGCTTTTGTTTTTAGGGGGAGAGGTTTTTTCCCCCCCGAGCATGCAGGGGTGCTTTCAGCCTGGCTAGTTTGCCTCTGTAATATGAACATCATTAGTTTGGTTCTTGTTGTGACTGTCAATTTGTTTGCCATAGAGCTCTGTACTTTGGAGACTTACCCTCTTCAGAAGGGGGTTGCAGGAAGCAACATTACACGTCGCATTTATTTCAGTGGCAAAATGACACCTTCAGGGTCACCTGAGCAGGTGAAATGGGTGGTTTTGCTCATTTACAGGCCAAGATGTGATTAAATTGTAAGGGCTGAAGCTGGAACTGGGCTGGTAGATCCTGTCTCCTGAGGGAGTCTGAGGGTTTCAGTCAGATTATTGACCTTTCCCAGCCTGGCTTTATTGGCTGTGTGTAGGTTGTGGGGTGACAGACTCTGGGGAGATCCTTTTCTAGGAGTTTGCCAAAATTTTAGCTCTCTTCCTGTTTGCATAGCAGGGTTTGCTTCCCCTGAAGGAAGAGGCAATGGCAAATGCTTGGACTTGTAGGTAACCCTTCGTTTAAGGTACACATTTCAGAAAGTGTCTGCTTTATTTTAGGTTTTTTTGAATGGCTCCCTCCTGGCAATGCAAAGCTTCTAGAAAATGTCACTAAAGGTTAAATTCTCCTCAAAACAAACCTTTTGTTTTTGTCTACATATTACTGGTCAGTATTTGAGACTCTAGTTTGATTCTTTAATCAAGTGGCATGGCCCAGATTTTTAATCATTAAAGAACATTTCCTTCCAAGCATTTGATGATTTACTAACACAGCAATGATATGTTTGAAGCTGGTTTTCAAGCTGTCACTGAAATACCCCAGCACTGAGGTAGCATTTCTCTGGGTTTTGTTTAAGTATCTGTTGATGCTTTTCTTGACGTCCAGACGCAGTAGAACTGGTTTGCACTGCTGGGACAGATGTGTGTAAACATAAATGTTAGAGATGAGGTATTTGTCAGGTTTGCAGCTTTGTGTACTTACTATACTAGCATAGTATCCACAGGAGATGTGCATGGGTTTCCAGTTAACTCAGAAAATTCCCATGATAGCAAGCAATGGGATTGAATTTTAAGTTAATTCCCTTACTGTAGCTCTAAAATTGCAGTTGTTGCTACTAATTAATTTTTTTTTCTTGTCAACAAGAATCCTTCTGCCATAACCTTGCTGGCTTGATTTCTTTCATGAGCAGTTTACTACCTGATAGCAACCTCAGTGGAGGGCAAACCACTCCTTAGTCCATACAGGACTGGATTTTGAAAAACAAGTCTGGGAATATATACAATTTTGCATAGTACAGAACAGTCCCAGCATGGTCTCTCCAACAGATTGTACTACTATGCTATGGCATGGAGATGAAATCTTTTAATAGAAAGGACTTGATGTCAAATACTTTTGTGTACTTGACAGAGTTAGTACTTGGAAAATAAAAATTCAGAGCTATCAGTTTTGCACTTATTTATTTGATTTACAGGCAGGGGACAAATGTAAATATGAAGCAGCAGAAACTGGCATTTTGGATTCCAAACACACCCTTAGTAGGCTTTCCCCATTAAGGGAAAAAGCCTCTTTCCCATCTGTGATGAGCTTTTAACACTCCCCTCCCAAAAGCAAGCAAAATGTAATGGTCAGTGGTGTAACAGGAGTCTGAATCCAGTCTTAGCTTACCAGTGTTTGACTGGTTTGATTATTGCAAATGTTGTGAAAGTCGGAGTATATTTTGCGTATTTCAGCATAATTTTGAAAAATGCTAATTTGTTTATGTGAAAATTATATAAGTGGGACACTCTATTAAACTGCAGATAGATTCTCTTAGTTTTAATTTTACCTCTAGGTAACATTAGAGTTTAACAAGACATTACATATGATTTTTTCCCCTTGTAATAATTATCCTATTTTAAAACATTGGGACTTTATATTTAGATATTACCTTCCTGTACATTTCCATAGACATAGAAGAGTTGTTCCTGGCACAACTAAGACCATATGGTGATTTTTAGAAATCAGTATCAGAAGTAGTTCTCTGCAGAAGGTTAATTCAATGCATGTTATTGACACAGAACTACTGATGCAGGGCAGTTGAGGTGAACTCAAGTCAGGCTTATGGTGAAGGAGCCACTCTGGCTTATTTATTTACATATATTTTCTTTGTAAATGTGAGTTCAGAGGGTTCTTCTGTGTTAAGCAGCAAAAATGATACTTGTGCTGAGTTGGTGTGGTGGAAACAGAACCCTTGTGCCAAGATCCACGTTGCAGCTGGACTGAAGGCTCAGCGTTGTGTTCTGTGACTGCCACGTTGAGTCACCACAATATAACATACCCTGGGACATGGAACAGTCTAAAAGTAGCTACAGCAGTTGGCCACACAAAAGAATGTTTTTATGCAGAATTACAGGGCTTGTAATATCCCAGAGGTCGAGTAGTTTTCCTGTCTGCACAACCCATAGTCCTTGTCCATCTGTGAAATACCAAATTAGATTGAATAAACAGATTTTTCTTACTATTTTACTTCAGATCATATTTAATCTAGTAGAGCCTCTACTGTAGCTGGGAACTGAGGAGGACCCTGCAAGGGTATTTATTTACTTTCCTAGTAGTGGTCACAAATATTTGCCTCCATTATGATTATACACCAGATATACTCTGCTTCATGGTTTCCATCAATACTGCCACTGAAAAGAAACCCCAAACCCCCCAAAGCCAAAAAAAGCTGGAGGGAATGTGAAATCCAGGAGACAAGCTGCTCTGGGTGCACTTCCATGCAGGCACATTGTGATGATGTTGATGATGTGATGATGTGATGATGTGATGATGTTGATGATGTGATGATGTGATGATGTGATGATGTTGATGATGTGATGATGCTGATGATGTGATGATGTGATGATGTGATGATGTGATGATGTGATGATGTTGATGATGTGATGATGTGATGATGCTGATGATGTGATGATGTTGCTGATGTGATGATGTGATGATGTTGATGTGATGATGTTGATGTGCTCAGCTCTGAGCTCTGGGTGTGTACCAGTGTGTTCCCCAAGCCCTCCCTTCCCCCGGACTGTGTGCAGAGCCCTGGGCTCTGGCCCTGCAGGGCCAACCCCGAGGGGCCTGTGCTGCCCTCACCCCCTGCTCCAGCACAGCCAGGCTCTATCCTGGGCCATCCTGGGCATTCTTGGACAGGAGACACCGAGTCCATCTCAGTGCAGAGCTGTGCCCGTGGGCACCCTCCCGATCCACAGTTATTTGTGACTGATGGAAATGTGGGATCCTGGCACAGGTGGGTGATGGGCACGAGGCCTTGGCAGGCACTCCATGAAGGCTGCACAGGAGAGCCTAAAGCCAATTTGAGTTGAATTCTTTTTCTCAGCTCACTGTGATTTACATTTGGATGTTCAGCTTTTAGACTTAAATCTTTTATGCTTTTTGGATAGAGATGCTGAGATTATTCCATCTGCTTTAGTCAATAAGGGGATTACCAGCAGCACGTTCCTGCTGTAAGGCAGAGCACTCTCCAGGCAGTGGTTTCCCTTCAGTGTGCTTGCTGTGGATGGCACTGAAGGGCATGTGACAGGAGCACTTGTTCCCTGCAGCATGAGACACTCAGATCAGTGCACTGGTGGAGACTTTTTATAGTTTGCAGCATTGAAGAGAAACCCCGATTTTGAATTACTAATTTTGGAAAATATAGTTCCTACACCTGCCTGTCCTAGATAGCAGAGGAAATAAACGGTTTCCCACTTTTCTGTTGGAATGGCATATATTGCATAAAAAAAGCTGGAGAGAATGCTCCTTATGATTCCCCCGTGACAGTGAGACATTCAGAGCCAGGGAGCCTGAGGGAGGAGGGAAGAGTCTGTGCAGGGAAGCTCCTGCAGCAGTCACTGCCAGCCACCCAGCAGATCAGCCCGTCCTCTGAGACTGCTGCAATCCCCTCAGTTCAGGACAGTCTCCTCATGGAAGAGCAGATGCAGCAGTGATTGCCTGTGTTCTCCTTGTTTTCCTCTGCCTTCACCCTCCCTGAAGCAGGTTAGCTGAATGGGAACAGCAATAAAAACACCATCAATATCCATTTGGAAGATGGTCTAAAAAAGGACTGAACAGACTGAAGACAGAATAATGCCAGTTGTTTATTACACACTCCCCTGGCTGGCACAAACCCTTGAAAGATAACAAGGCATTGTTAAGTACAAATGACTTCTAAATTCACTTACTGCAAAGCTGACTTTCCAGTTATAAAATGAATCAGATGGTTCTTGGATAGCTGAAAAACAAGAAAACCAACCAAGCTTACAAAACTGTGTCTGTATGAAATGGAACTCTGCTTGTTATTTAGGGGTGTCAGATAAAATTTGAACCTAGCCTTGTGAAGGAGAGTTATCTGTGATGGTGTTTTCTGAGCTCTGGGTACAACTTTCCTCTGTGGACATTTTCTTTGATCCATGCAGTAGTGCCACATTAACTGTCAACAAGAAAACCACACACTCAAACTAGTTGCCTTCCACAATCCAAAACTTGATCCTCACATCATTGGGAATTTTGATTTGCAGCTGTGTAAGTCCTCAATGGCCAAAACTGTCAGTAAAGTTGAAAACCTAAACCAGAACTTGATTCTAATTTGCTTGTGTGTCCACCCACAAATACATTTTAAAAAGATTGTCACATATGCTACAGCTGAGGAATTCCTGCATTCTGGTTTCCCTGGCAGCCCTGCCTGTTCTGTAAGAGCAGGAGTCCACATTGTATTCATCTGCCTGGCAGGCAGGGGGGCTGCTGATGGGAGCTGAAGGATGTAAACCCTGCTGAGGAACACCAAAAATCCCCAACACCTTTGTAAAGGAATGTAAAAAATCCCTTCAAATCCAAAACTTGCTGTAGAATGGAGAAAACATTGTCAAAATCAATATTTATTTCATGTTTCATCCTTTTCTCAGACTCCCTTGGAGTCTTCATTCTAGTTGTACTCAGATACGAAGCCAGTTAGGCTGCTGATAATATGAGTTTTATATGGCACTTGAGTGGTGGGCCTGAATCTTGCATATGAACAAGGGCTGGGATACCAAAGAGTGACAACACAAGTGGGACAGAGAACCAGTGGGACTGCAAAGAACAGGAGAAAGTCAAATTTTTGCACATGTTGCACTTCAAAATCAAAACAGTGAACATGGCAACTGGGAAAGGTGTCAGTGTGCTGGCAGCAAGCCCCATAATCCCAGTAAGCTGCAGTGTCTCTGGTGCTGTGTGTGTGTGTTTTCTAAGTGCAGCTGGACAGGGTGGGGAAGGAGGCCAATACAGAGGCTGCAGAGACAGGCTTGGCAGTAGAGTTCTAAGAGCTCTTCTATTAATCACCTTTTTATTTCTTCCCTTCCAGGTGCAAGTGGGAAGTACACCTCAGGACCAAAGAATTGTGGGATACATTTCCTGCACTCACTTGCAAGCTATTGCAGGTACTGTCCTCATGTGCATCTCTCAGTTTGTCTCTATTTCCAGCCCTGTGGGGGGGTTCCTGTGCAAAAGGAGCAGGTGTTGCTCCTCCTGTGTTTCTGACAAAGTGCAGGGAGCATTGCAGAGAAGGGTAGACAAGTATCCCCAGCCTTTCTCATTTCCAGGCTCAGAGTAATTAAGTAGGATAGGACACAAACAAAAAAGTCCCTCGAGAGCTTTTCTTCTCTTTGCTCCCTCTTAACCAAATACTGTTATTTTAGAAATACATCACTATCATTGTTACCCAACAGCATTTAACCCATACTGTGAGTAGTAGCATATAAACCAAAATTTTTTTGTATTGGATAATCAGGGCATAATCAAAAGATACAAGTTGGGACAGTTATTCTAGCTGCTGATTTCTGATGTAAAAAGCCAAAATTCTCTAGTTTTTGACTTTCAAATTTCAAATGACTAGCAGGTTAATACACTCATTGGAAAAGTCTCTTGGTCACGTTTAAAAGCAGTTTCATACTTAGTGTAGTAATAAAAGCCAAATGTACAACCCTCTAGTTTGAGTATGAGCAGAATTTAATTTAGCCAGAGGTGTGGATATCTTTCATTTTACTTAATCTGACTGTGACTCTTGTGCTCCTGGTGCTGCAGAGCAGGCAGAGCCCTGCCAGGCTGCCTGGGCACAGCCCTGTGCTGCAGGGCAAGGAAGGGAATGATGGACATTGGGAATGGTGGAACTCCCACCCGTGCTGGGCACGTCCTGGTTCCCCCTGCCAGGCAGCCAGTGCTGCTGCCCTGTCACTGCCTCAGTCACAGAGCAACTGGGGAACAAACCTGCCTGTCCCTGAAGTGCATTAGAGAGACTGCAGAGTTCTAAAAAAGACTAATGAATTTTTCAGCTACTTTTTAACAATGTAACATCCTTCTCTGCTTTTCTATTTTTAACTTATGGTAATGCACTGTGAGATTACTGTTGTGGAGCTGAGATTTGTTGCTGTTCTAGTTTAGTTTTTGGTTCTTTGTTTTTTATTTCTAGTTTTCAGTCCTGTTCCTTTTTACTTCCTAGTCTTGAATTCTCAGATCTTGATAACCAGATTGTGAAATCCCTAAAATATTAAAGAGGAAGAGGATGGGGGGGAAGCAATGTTCTATTTTGAAAGTCAGCCTAAAGCTTCTTCAAGGGTAAAACACAATCTTTCATTTCATGCTTTGCATTTTTAGGCTTATCTGGTTCAAAATACATTGAAATAGAGCAGACAATGATTTAAGAGTTTGTCCTTAGATATATTTGTTTCTGTAATGAAGTGGAAAACTAACATTTGTTAAGTTTGGCAGATCTGTGCTTTCTGATTTGCATCATCTAATTCGTAACATTTCACACATTTAAAAAGTTGTCCCAACACCCCAGTTCAGCAGTGTAGAGATGTGGTATCTATAAAAACTAGCACTGTTTCAAAGGTCAGCCATTTAAATCATCTCATGGCTGAGTGCAGCCTGGTTTCCCTTTTAGCATACACGGACTTACACTTGACAGTTCTGATACTTCTGTGAGTATAAAATAAAGTGATCCAACTGCTTATCAGGGACCAGCTACTAATGCTTTTTTCAAGAGATGTGATGGCTCAACTCTGTTCTGAGCAAGTACTGTTTTTTCAGACTTGACCCTCAACTTTTTCAAGAAACCTTGGAGTTAGCTGTGGCTCCCCCTCTCAGTTCTCTGCCTGGGCTGGGTTGCTGCTGTGAAGCAGCTCTTCCTTCCCACTGTGGAAATGGCTGCATTTCAGCAACAAATGAGGGATCCTTTAATGAGACTTGAAGTAATTATCTTCCAAGGGCTGTTAGGTTTACATGGTTCTCTTATATCTCTTGATTAGTCAGTGATTAATGTTCTGGACAGGTTTTGCTGCCTTGAATCCACCCACATGCCAGGTCCTGTTGAGTCATGGCTTTGGGACAGCCCACCCATCCATCCATCCCCAGTGAGCCTCCAGCTCCTGCAGCCCCAGTGCCAGTGCTGGAGGTGGGGATGTGTCTCCTGACCTTGGGCATGGCCCTGTTCTGGGTGTGGTGGGAATGGACCAGGGTCAGGTTCTCACCCAGCTGAAGCAGAGCTCAGCTCAGCACTGGGCTCAGCCCTGAGCCAGCTCTCTGTTCAGAATTGTGGCAGTGCCATCAGGAGGAACTCCCTGCTGAGCACCCTCAGGCAGTGGTTCCACAGGTCTCTGAACTGTCCCCACCATGGCACCTGCCCTTGTCTTGTCCCTCCTCTCAGGGTGCTGCCCTGGGGACCTGACCCAGCTCAAAATAACCCAGCAGAATAAAAGGGGGGGGTTGTTCCTTTGGTTTTGTGGGTGATTTGTTCTTACTTTGGTTTGTTTCCTCAGCTCCCCTGGATTAAGTATGTCACAAGTGCAGGGGTCTGCACAAGTCAGATGTGACACAGCCTGTCTCATGGCTGAACTGAAGCCTTTGGTTTGTGGCTTGGAAACAATTTTTCCTTTTTACTAGGCTTTACATCCTACACTTTACAAGGTTTTTTTGCCCCTCTTCCCCAGGTTCCCTGCCAATACATCCCATATTGCTCACCAGTGCCTCCACTGGACCTCTTAATTTCCTCTGACTAGGCCTGTAACTGCTTTGTCCTACCACCATAGTGCTTGTTCTAATATCATTCAGAGTAGGACAGAACAGTTCTCCCCCAGTGTACAGTACCTGCCTGCAGATCTAACTAAATCCAGAGTTTCACTTAAGCATTTTAGTGAATGGAAAGGGCAAGTATGATTATTCTACAACTAACAAAGGAGAAGTATTTATTTATGCTGGCTGAGGTTTCCCACATTACCCTTTCATCCATCCACAAAATTTGAAGCTGAAAGGAACTTTCAGAGAATTTGGAAATGCTGACTGCAGGAAGCACTCACAACACAATTATGTGCATTTTTCCAGGCCAGTTACTGAGGAAAAGAGCACATAGCAATTAGGACAAATCTGTATTCTCTGGTTAATCCCTGGTGGCAGTCAGTCAGATCAGTGATTCTGTCTGAACATTTAAGAAGTTGAACATAACTGTTGGGAGTTACTACCTGTTCTCTTCTGTTAATATTTACTGATACTATTTACTGATTGCATTTCAGTAGCAGCTTCTGAAATGTCTGTTCCCCTGATTGTTCTGAACGTGGGTTTGGCTTCTCTTTTACTCAGGTGTCTGATTAGTTGAGTTCTTTTCATCTCCAAAGCTCTTTGGGAGCTGCTAAAACTTGAGTCTGACTTTTGCATACAGATACAGCTGTACCTGCTGAGCAGCTGCAGTGAGCTGGATAATACCTATCTTGGAAAACAAGTGCCATTAGAGGGATCCCATCTTGTGTCCTGGAAACGTAGCTGATTTCACTGACACTGCTCCTGGCAGTGCACCCAGGTGCAATCACCTTTGTGACTTCTAGTGGGGATAGTCAGGGATGCCAGACTGTCACAAGTTCTACACTTCTGCTACAGAGAGATGAAAGTCCTCTGTTTCTAGAGCTCCAAGGCTCCTGTTATCTGTGGAGCCCTGAGGTTGTGTGCTGTGCAGTGCTGTTCCAAAGGCTCAGCATCCTCAGGGAGAGATGTCTGTCACTACGCAGTTAATGCCTTTTTAGTAACAATTATGCATCTTATCAGACACAACATCCTCCTAAACTATTTTTGTCTCTCTGTCTCTTGTTTTTCTCAAGAGTTTTCTATTTTGGCGAATTTTGCCGTGGTGTGTTAAGTGGCCTTGCTGCATTCCTCAAGCTGATCTGTACCAGGTTGCTGCCTGAGTTTCATGCCCATGTGGTAATGGCCACGTTTTTTAATTACTCCTCTTGGTGAAGCCATGACAGATAATTCACATAAAATGAGAAAAAAAACCCTTGACTGTTCAGGGATGTAAAAACCAGTCTTAGAAAATTAAGTAATTTATGTAATTGGGACTTTGTGGGGAACAAGATGTTACTGCGTCCTCGTTAACAAGCACCGAGCTTAAAACCTGCGTTCTGAGGAAACAAGAGTAGCCAGAAGAAAGTACAGAGAGGAGAGAACAGTTGAGATGCTTCACAAGGAGAACAGTCCATCAACTTGAATAAGTTTCACCAGGAATGAGAAAGCTGGGACAGCTTCAGGAGGCTCTTGTCAGTGTGTGAATACTGGATAGGAGGGTGTGAGGAAGAGGGAGCAGCCTCTCCTCAGTGGGGCCCAGTGATGGGATGAGAGGACATGGGGAAAGCTGAAATGCCACTTCAACAAAGGCAAATGGGTTTAACTGCAAGGCTGACTAAGCACTGAACAGCCTGCCCAGAGGTTGTCCTCCAGCCTTGGGGGACTCGAAACCTGCCTGGACATGGTTTGTGGCAAACCTTGGTAGGTGACCCCGCTGGAACAGGAGGGTTGGACTGGATGATCTCCAGGGGTCTCTTTCCCAGGCTCACCCTTGCTGTGAATCTGGAGCTTTGCTGTCTCTCTGGTTCAGCAGAATGTCTGTGTTAGTCACGCACACCTTTTGTGTGTGTCACCTGCTCCAGGCTGGATTTATTCCATGTGACCTATTTCCTGGGCTTTTGTTTAGCTGCATCTTCACTGTGGGGCTTTCTTGTGCTGTCATAGCAAGGGGTTTTCCCAAGAATACACTGCTCTGGATTTGTGTCAAGCTGTGTGAGTAGTGTACTGTGTGAACCTGAGTCACTAGAAACTGCAGGTTGGGGGATAGATCTGGGAAGCATTTGTGGCTGCTTTTATATTACAGCCCAACTGCTAAAGATTTGCTGGGAATAGCACAAGCAGAAAAAAAAATCAGATTATTTGCTGTTGGAATTAGCAGCCTGAAGAGATGAGTCAGTTTAAGAACCTACTTAAAACTCTCTTTCCCTGGTCGTGTTCTTTTCAATATTTAAATTATTTAGCATTGTACCAAGCCATGCTTGGTTGAACATTTCTGTCTGTATTTAACTGTTGTTTTAACACCTTTTCCCCACCCCTGCCCTGAGATGTTTTTGGAAACCCAAGCCTGCCCAGGGCTGTAGTGGTAGTGACTGTGCTGCAGAGCTCACATCTGAAAAGTCTAAAGAGTGCTGGTGAGAGCTGCAGTTGAGAAGAGTGATTACTGAACTGTGTGCAGGTAGACTCCAATATTCAACACCTCCATAATGGCCACTGGAAGCAGCTCCAGACATATGTAACTGATGTTTTAATTAGGTTTTACATCTTTTTAATATCTAGTACAAAGTAGTAAATCAAGTTAAAATAAAATTCTACTCAGAATAAGTAATTTTGGGTTAGCTGCTTTTCCTTCTGATTGTGGTATTTGAAAACAGATTCTTTATTTTGAAGAAAAGTAATGTTGCTCTGGC
Source organism: Manacus vitellinus (assembly GCF_001715985.3). Lineage (NCBI taxonomy): Eukaryota > Metazoa > Chordata > Aves > Passeriformes > Pipridae > Manacus > Manacus vitellinus. The sequence goes on from NW_021938838.1 coordinate 463,575, forward strand.
TTGATACATCTTTTCAAGTCTGAAACAAGCAAAATGATAACTGTTAACTATCGGTACAGTGAAAACAAAAGAAAAGGAAAGACAATATGATAAAGAATTACTTCTAGAATTTATCTCTTTCTGCTCCTTTCCCCACATCAGGCTTTTGGTGTAATCATTTTAAAAGAGAGACAGTAATATTTTTTTATTAGACTTCATGTCACCTAATGTTCTTGAGGTTAAGTGTGGTTAGTTGCTGTAATTAAAGAGCTGTTTTGTGTGTCAGATGGTTTCACAAACAAAAACTATTTGGCAACCAATCAATCCCAGCCCTTTCACATCACTCCTGTATCACTCTTTTCACTGTCCTGGTGAAAAGAATCCAGTTCTTTATTTCTGAATTCCTGCCTACCTAAATATGTATCTAAGACATACCTTTAAAATTATGAAAAAGTACTTCCAGTTCAGGCATTCTTACTTGAACACAAATAGAACCCTTCCTTGGATGGACTACTACAGGATGAGTAAACTGAATTTACCATTGATGTATATGTCCTATTTACACTTGAAAGTTAAATTTTTCATTTTTAAAAACTAGAAAGCAAAGATGAAGTGATTTACCCCAGAACAGACTGTCTAGTTTTGTCTGAAGCAGGATTTTAACTCTGAATGCCTAATCACAAATGTAATGCATCAGCTCCTCCTCTGGCTGGAAACATCATCCTTTGGGCTGGTTGTCTGCAGCACAGGTGCCTTGTCTTCTCATTTCTTCAGGCAAGCCTGGGAGGATTGGTTCCAGGAGGAGATACTGAAATCATCCTCAGTGTGGTTCCTCCTGACTGTGTAACAGGTTCATTACTCTGAGTGCACCATCAGCCACCATTTCTGCCTCGCAGCCTCTCCCTCAGGATGTTTCCAAGAGCTCAGCAAGTCCCCCGTGGCTGAGTCCCTGCCAGGAGGGCCCACTCCTTGTTTGGTTACTGGTGTCTTTCTTTGCTGCAGGAGACACAACTGTTCGATGTGAGCAACTGGATATGCTTCAAGATTGGCTGTCTGAATTCAGAAAATCTACCTCCTCCTCCAGTACAGCCAATCCAGAGGAGCTGGTGGCTTTTGATGTCATCTGTGGAGATCTCAACTTTGATAACTGCTCCTCTGGTAAGACAAGGTTTGCCTTTTCCTGGTGTCTGCCTGTTCAGAAAGGAATAGGAATGTAATTGATCCCTGTGGACTACAGCAGTGTATTAAGACTGGCTTTTGCAAGGAAAAACTTAATTGCTACAAACACTTCTAAAATAGCTTTGAGTGTGAGTTACTCTGCTTGGCTCATCCCATGAGCTCTGTGGAGTTATTAAGCATGATGGGTTTTAAGGCACAAAGAGCAATAATTTGTGACTTATGTAGCAATAATAAGGACAGATACAGTGGTTTAGCTTTACTTGAATTAGGTAGACACTTACTGTTCTACAGTTTTAATTACTAATGAGAGACATGTACGTTATGGGACTTTTGTGGAGAAAAAGTACATTCATGCAGTTAAAAATAGTTTCATAGTGCATATACACAGACATAGGAGACTCATGCTGCAGAGAGAACTCAACACTGCTGAGTCAGTCTTGGAAAAAAGTTAACTGATGCTATGTAGTTTCAGGTTTTTTATTTTGAGAAATTTTAAATCTGGTTTTTCCTTTAATTGGATGCTGAGGGTACTAGAAAAAGAACTCCACAAAACCGTAATTAATGGGTGGTGAGTTCACAGAAATAGAAGCCTTTTCCAAACATAACTGTTATGCTCTGTTAACAGTTCAGTTGCACTGTGTCTGTGTATCCCAGAGCTCTTTGCTGGTTTGGAGCTGGCACATGGACCAGCCTGGCTGGGGCTGAAGGGGCTCTTGTGTCACTGCAGTGCTGCCCCAGAGAGAGCCCAGGGCAGGGACAGGAGGGGTCACTGCACAGCTGAGCTGGGGCTGCAGCATTCCAGGTGGGATTCAGCAATTTAGACCAGGGCCTGTGGATGACCAGGTGCATCTGTGGAACAGCATCCAGTGTGAATTCTGAGCCGTTATGAGGAGCATCAGGTAACTTAGGCAGAGAGCAACAACTGTACCATTGTCTATCTAAAAACCCCCACTATTATCTCTGATTTCATTACTTGTATCAGACACTTGAAATGGAGAATTTTAGCAAAGTTATAGAAACATTTAATTGTATAGAAAAGACCATCAGCCTAAACCCCAGCCCTTCTGTCACTCATTTCCAATTCATTTGTACAAGAAGTAAATCAGTCCCAACTGTATGACCCAAAGTAAACTCAGAATGGTCTGAGAAGGTGCTGGCAAGTGCTCTGAGTGGGACAAGAATCCCTCCTGCATGTGGAGGTGATCAGGAAGTGCAGTGGCTCCAGGAAACTGTAGTTGGACAAACACACCTTAGGATACAGTCCAGTGGCAGCAGTGGCAGGGAGTTGTGAGGGAGTGCAGGAGGGAAGGGGTTGGTGCCAGCCCCTCAGCTGCCCAGGCAGTGCAGGGAGTGCTGAGGGGCTGCAGGAAGGATAAAGGAAGGGGTCAGTGCCAGCCCCTCAGGTGCCCAGGCTGCTGCCCAGACTGGCCCAGAGGCAGCAGCAGCAGTGCTGGCAGAGGCAGCAGGAGCTGCAGGACACAAACTGAACTCTGCTGGGCTCTGGCCCTTTCACTGGCACTCCTTGGGAGGGGTGGAGTGGCCTGGAGGCAAAGGTGTCCATCAAGGAAATAAATGAGCTGCTGCACAGCAAATGGGAGAGTGCCCAGGCAGATCACAGATCCAAAGGGAATGGGGAGAGAGGGGAGCCAAGCTGGGAGGCAGAACATATGCTCAGGACTCTCTACCTGAGGAGTTCTGGCTCCCTACCCACGGTCTTGCACAGGAAGCACAGAGTATAACTAGTGCAATTCTGAGCTGTCGTTTTAAATAAAAGGTAAACCCAACTATTTGCTTTTGCAAATAATAGTTATAAACATTGCAACTACTGCTAAAGAGGGTTAAAAAGCAAGTTATAAAAGCTTATTTTATTTTTGCTATCTCTGACACTTATTTACATTGCCCTCCCCTTTAAAATGCACTCAGCCTGGAAACTGGAATTAAGCTGGCTATTTAATTTTTTACTTTTAGATTGCTTTCTTTCCTTATGTGCTAAGCAAGATTAATGCAGTGTTTCAAAGTTCTCTCCTCCATTTTTACATTACTCATTGTTTTAGGGACATTTCTAGCATTATAGGTTAATTGAACATCTTAGGTTTTTGTAAAGCAATAATCAGCTTCCTGTAATTCTCTTTATGATTTTCTGTGTCCTTTCCCACTCCACAGACTGATACAGCAGCTAATTAATGTCTCAGTGAATACCAAGCTTCTATTCTTAGTTGTATTGACAGTACAGTTTTCGAAGATATTCAGGTCCATGTGTGACCTTATGCTGATGACAAATTTTCTGTAACTCAGTTTTCAGCTTTACAGAACATTATGGCAACATTCATACAGAGAATTCACACTTAGTGGAAATGTTATTAGACAGTTACTTACTGTCATGTTGCTTTGGACTGACTTGTTTTTAAACCTTTTAGCATAAGATAAAAAGCTTTCCAATCAGATGGGTAAAGTTTTGTGTCACCAGCTGTGACTTATCATGGTCTCAGTTGCAAATTAATAACTTTTAATCTATCTTGGTTTTCAGGGAATTTCTGTTGACATATGATACAACAACGAAAAACTTGGACAAACAAAAAATTGCCAAGATTTCATCTTTTACTTTTCCATAAACATTAAACAAGCCAATTAGCTGTTCAGACAGAAAAAGTAATTCTCTGCATTGTCAACTTGGCAAACTTTGGGGAGGGTCAGTCCTCCAATCCTCTGCCACAACTCCAGGATCCCCTGACAAAGTAGTTTTTCAATCTCCCTGCAGTTCTGAGGATGTTCTCCAGATTGAGTGAGCTGGAAAGATGTGATGAGACAGCTGAACTGGTGTGGATGCAGCAGCTGGAGGACAGTCAGCTGTATTAGTGACTGAATAAGGAGATGGCAAAGGATTGCCACTGGAAGGCAGCCCAGTTGTCCACTGGATGATCCATCCCAGCAAGGGTTTGGTACCAGTGTAGGCAATGCAATGGCAGTGGGAGGAGATACACTGGAAAACTTCCACTTCAATTTAGAGCTAAAAACTATCAGAAAGGTCTTTCCTAGAAAAGACTTGGTAGGAAAGCACTGTTATTAGCTAGCATTTGTTGGGATTTCTGGCCAAGGAGAGCTCCTGCTGTGCAGTAAAGCTGCTGCTGAACTGGCTCAAATCAAACCTGGGTATTTATGGAGGAGAAACGGGGCCTTGCTGAGCCCGTGGTGCAGAACACACAGCTGGGCACAGGTTCAGGACTGGCAGCTGATGTACCTTTTCTGAGGGTTGTTCTTTCCCTGCAGATGACAAGCTGGAGCAGCAGCACTCTCTGTTTACACACTACAAAGACCCCTGTCGGGTTGGCCCTGGGGAGGACAAGCCCTGGGCCATCGGTAAGAGCTCTGCAGCCCTGGGGTGGGGACACTCCTGGGGGTGGGGACACTCCTGTCTGTCACACACAGCTCAGGCAGCAGGGTGGGGACACTCCTGTCACACACAGCTCAGGCAGCAGGCAGGTCAGCTCACTGGCAGTAGGAGTTTGGTGGAGAACAAAGATTTGTAACATATGTTTTACAAACCTTAGCATACGTTGTTGAATTATAATTAAGAACCAAAGGTCTCAAACTGCAGTCCACATTCTAGAGCTCACGTCTCAAGGTACCTGAGTGCCTCCCCCCCCCATCCTGCTCCTAAAAACATCTCTAGATTACTTGGGGGGGAGGAAGCCAAATTCTTGTTTCTGTACTGTGTGCCTGCAGTGAAAGCCTGCAGCTTCTGATCAGAATGTTCCATTTGGTGTTCCATAAATACTGTCAGTGAGGATGTAACAAAGCAGATCAACACCACTACAAACTTGTAGGTTTTGTATCATAAAGGATTTTATGGAACTCCGAGGTGTTAATTCCTGGTGAAACTCAGTTGAACCTGATGAAGTTTTAGATCAGGAATTAATAGTGTCTCTAGAGCAGCAATGATAACTATGAAGATCATAAAGATAAGTGGAACTGTTTAATAATGGGGCTTTACTCTGTGGTAACAGAAAAACAAATTAGAGACAGCAGAGCTGAGAAAGTGGAAGGGTGGAGACATTTTGAAAGGTGGCAGGGAGCAGGGAGGTGTGGGGAGAGGAGCAGTGAACAGAACATGCTCTCAGTCAGAGCAGTCCCTCTCTCCCACACAGATCCTGCCTTTACACAGCTGTGCCTCTGGGAGCCTCCCCAGCACAGCACAGGAGCAATGCTGGGCAGTCACATCTCCCTTTCTGTTCACAGGCACCTTGTTGGATCCTGAAGGATTATATGATGAAGAAGTGTGCACCCCAGACAACCTGCAGAAGTAAGCATTTCCTAATCTTTCCACGTTTTAGACAGTTCTGTAAAAAGGGAGTTCATCGCTTGCTATTTAACATTTCACAAATTGAGGGGTGGCTTAGGACTGGAAGACAAAACAAAGTTTAACTCGAGGGTGTTTGGGGAAGAGGAAAAAGGGAAAGGAAGAGTGGCTGTGTCTCCAAGTCAAGGGTTGGCTGCAGTGGATGAAGAGCTGAGAGCAGCTGCATGTCTGTGTGTCTCCAGAGCTGGTCCTGCCTCGACAGGCCCACAGGACAAGAACTCCAAGCACTACCAAAAAGGGTGGGTGGGCAGCTTGTCTGAAAGTCTTTCTGCAGGCAGCCAGTTCTGTGCTCACAGCAGCAAAAGGAAGTGTAGTTCTGCTCAGATAAAAAGCCCATGAAGTTTAAAACACCATCCCCAACCCAACTAGTGCTTACAGTACCCACTTAGAAAGCTTGCAGAATTGAATCCACCTAAACCTCCCAGCTCACAGATACAGAGAGGAATTAAATAGCACATCAGACAGAACTAGGAATGTGGCTTAACATCTTTCAGTGATTACTGGTGCAGCATTACTCTTAAGGAGTGTTTGATATTGAAAAACAGGTGTCTTTGGTTTGAGCTAGTGGAGTTATGAAAAATACAAAAAACCTTAACTTGCCAAAGTCTTAGGATAAATTCCTTGAATACCTGTGCTGTTTATTAAACAATATTCCAGTGGAGAGAAATTAATAAGCTTTGTAAATTTTAGAGCAGCACTTAATGAATGTAGCAATCCTTTTTGCACCTTCTCTACCTTGAAGGGAAGTTTACTGGACTAAATACATTATCATCATGACTAACTATAAAGGATGTTCTAGCTGTTTGTTACCAAAATAATACTACAGAGGGAAAGTTGTTTGAATTGGCAAGTCTGTCCTGATGTTGCTGTTGACACACATAATGGAAATGGTACATTATAGGCAGTTTATGCTGGCATTTTTACTTACCTCTGTGTGGAATAGATGGACACCTGGTTGAACGGGTTAGGTGAAGTCACCCCCTGAAGTTTTCTTTGTATCAGTTTGAACAAAGAAACGGAATTCTAGACATCAGGTCTGGGCTTAGTTTATGTCCAAAATAAAGATTTGCTACAGCAAGTCCCAGTTTGCACATTTGAGAACTTGGAAAATTTCCAAGCAGTTCTACTCATATGTTGAAAACATAAATTTGGTACATGTGAAAGGGATTTCTGGAATGCAAAAATAAGGTGATTTGGCCCTACAATCAAGTTTGCAAATGCAAATCTCTGTGTGGGTGTAAAATTCCATTTTAGGGTTCCCAAAAAAACCAAACCAACACAACCTAAAAAACCCCAAAACGAAAGAAACAAACCCAAACAAACCCTGTATTTCCGAGAGGCCTTTTCAGACAATGTGTCACTAAATTACTTTTGGGGTATTGTAGTTTATTCCCTGAAGAGTTACTTGTATTCAGCAATTAGGTTCCACCTACAAACACGACTGATTGGATAGGGAGCCATCAAATGATCCATAAGGATTTAAGAATATTACTTCTGCTACCTCTGTGTATGTACAGCACCTGAGGATGTGAGAACTGGAAAATATTCTGGGCCTTGGGAACAGAATATACGTAAGGCTTTTTCCCTGCTAAGTGTGGCTTTCAGTTTTCTGCAATGTGTTATAATTCTTTTGCACTGATAAACAAACCCTCTATGAGACCATAATTTGCACTGGCTTTTCCTGCAGCTCTGCAGGGAAACAGGGCTCTGCATGGGTACATCATGTCCATGTGCTCCTGTGTGAGAGCAGCCCTCATTTCCATGGGAGGGTGAGGAGCCCTCCTGACTCTGCACGGGGTGGAAACAGGACAGTGCCAGGAAATTCAGGGAAATGTAAAGCAATTAATGGAATCTGGGCTTTAAAGACATTTAAATGGTAAATAGCACAGTAGCTGTGGGGTACTGTCTAGTTAAGAAATATTGTTCATATACACAGTAAACCAGGGTACTGCCTAAAATTGATCCATTCTCAAATTTTTCAGTAATGAACCTTAATCAAGCTTTACAGACATTTAGATTGGCAGTGCAAGCTATCCAGAGAATTATTTCTTCATCAGCACTCTTCTCTACTTTATAAATAAAATTAAGTAGTTCACATTACTAAAACAATTAGGCCATAAAAGCAGCAGAACAACTCGTTCTTAAATCTCTCTTTCATGTTAAGGACAGCATACGTAAAACATCAGACTGGAACAACATACTTGGTACAAATAATGAGCAAGCCATTGATAATTATAGAACAATTAATTAGATAGATGTAACAATCTGGGCCCTGCCACAGTGCTGGAAACCACACAAGCTTCTGCTCAGAAAGGCTTTGTGAAATGCTCACAAATAATCCCATCTCACAAAGGTGACTGTCATCTCCAAGCCCATTTTCATCTCTGAACCCTGAACAGAGTCAGGCCTATGAGCACAGCACAGCTAAGAAACAAGATTCAGGTTTAGTTGAGCAACTCAGTCATAATTAATTCTGTTCACTCAATTAGTGTTGAACTGTTAGCACAGCAGAACCAGATGTCCACACTTGTGTCTGCTTCCTGTAGGGACAAACAGCAAACTCCTGTGCACGGCAGTACCAGTTTGAGACAGCAGCAGATGCTGCACATCTACAATTTGTTTCCTTCATGTGTTTGAAATGAACATTTCTCTTCTGTGAGCAGTTGTGCAGGTTAAGTGAATACCCAGCATTCACAGACTTTAAAAAAGACATAATTGAAGCTTAAAAAAATCATCTATTAAATTAATGCAAGTAAGATTTTTTTGCAGTAGTACTGCAGTGCTAATCAGCAGTTTCTTCTACTTTGTTACTTAATTATCTTTGCTAAATATAAATATAATTTTTGAAAGAGGTCAATCCCATCAAAGAACTTGCTTCCTTGAGCCTAGAAAAACAATCTAAGGAAGTGAACCATTTGCAATAGCTCTTTGTAGAATCATCTTGCAAATAGGGTGCAGAGAGTAAGCTAATTTATTGCGAGTTATTATTAAAACCAAGTACCACATGAAAGAAAGTTTACTTGCAGAAACTGATTACAGTAAACTCTAAGAACCTTCAATACCTCACTAAGTCCAGAGGAGGTTAAGAAAAGTTCTGATTAAATAACTGTATGATCAGAATTCTGTACCTTCTGAAGGCACATTAAGTGCTTCTCGTATGTATCGATTGACCCAAACTTACAGGTTATAACACTACTGAGACCTGATCACCTGCAGCCAGTGCCCCTCTGCCACCACTCAGGTCCTTCCAAAGAGACCAGATTTGACAAAGAAGCCATTTGAATCTCACACATTAAAACATATCATGAGAGTCTGGTGTTTGTCCCTTGTTATTCCTTCATCCTGTACTCTCACGTTCATGCATTAAAAAATTCCTAAACCCAACCCCATAAAACCCATCCAAGTCAAGTCTCAAAAACTGGGTGATCAAAAATATCTTATTTTTCTCCAAGGTGAAATTAAAGGCTTTGTACCTGCCAGGACCCAAGTTCATGGCTCAGTGTTTCTCCTGCGACAGTTGATGATGTTGCTTAATGGCGTAATCAACTCTTACAAGGGAAACCACAGAACCCTGAGCTCAGGTTTTGGCAGGTAAGTAAAGGAAAGTGGTTTTTGAGGAGGTGGTTTGTTTGTGTTTAAGCCAGAAAGCAAAACCACAGCATAGCTGTGCCACACAGCCCTGGCTGTGCTTGGGGTCACCTCTGCACACCCCAGCACGGGCAGGCACTGGGCATTCCATGTCACTGTCACCCTCAGTGCTCTTGGGTACAGCTTTGAAAGAGAACACAAGATTCTTTTGAAATCCAACACAACAGCAAAACACAGGATCACCTATAAAAATGGAGTGACAGGGGCCTTTGTGCACTTTCTGATCCAAAGTCGTGTTCAAAGCTGGGATAACTTCAGAGTTAGATCAAGTTGCTTGGGGCTTTAATAGTCTTCTCTGTAAAACCTACTGTTCAGGTTTAAGCACTCAAACTAAAAATTTTAATGGGAGAGCTGCATCTTATTTGCCTGGAAACTGGTACTTAGAAAGCCTGTTCTCAGTTTTAAGTGCTTCAGTGGATGGTCTTGGGCCAGGTCATCTCCTTTCAAGGTGGGGGCAGTGCTAACACACCTGCTGAGTAAGTCCATCCCTGTGGAGGAATTTGGAGAGTACCACATGCAGGAGTCAAACAGGCTGTCATTTCTAGTGAAGTGAGGCTTGGGGTCCAAGACAGTAATCTGATGCTGAAGCTTGCTCAAAACCAACTACCACATGCCCAAAGGTGCTCCTGAAAAACCTTTCTCATCCATACCCTGTCTGTAAAGCTGGTAGTCATTTCAGAAGGAGTTGCTCTGATCAGAATGGAGAGGTTTGTATCTAAGTGCTCAGGTCTGTATGAAAATAACCCAGGAAACAGTTTCTTCCTCTGCCAGTTTCAGCCACACTGGAGATGAGTGCAGGGGCTCTGGGCTGCCCTACCCTGCTGGTGGCAGGCAGGCAAGGGCCCTGCTCCTGGCTCCACCAGCACAGCACCAGTGATGCCAAGCCTGCATGAGGCTCTGAGAGCCCTGACAGCAGTTAGGACAGCCTCATATTGGAAAACATTTGGAAGAAGATGTGCTTTACAAGTTTAACAGTCCTTTTGAACTGGGATTACCCTTACTGGGGATTTGGAGAGAATCCAGGGTAATGCACAGGTGGACAGAATGAGCAAACCATTTAAAGTGCTTGGTTTTGTTTTTTTTAATGAAATAGGGTGCTGGAAAGTGAAGAAGGAAGAAAAGGATACTTAGTCTATCCCACCAGCAAGAACCACAGTTCCAGTCAAAAAGGGAGGAAGGCATCACTGAAGGGAAATGGGAGGAGGATTGACTACATGCTGTACACAGAAGAAGGTCTCTACCTGGAGTGGAAAGTGGTGAGTTCCTGACTTGTCCAAAAGAGCTGTAACTCACACAATGAACTTGTCTGAATGGCACTGTGGCCTGTTCTGCTTGGATTCAAATCATACTCCAAGGAGGACCTGCTGCTTTGCTATTTTCCACTTTTGCATGCAAGTTCTGATTGGAAACCTACTACAAACCAAGTTAAGCTGAGTTCAAGGATTCCAGCAGCAACACTGGTAGATGTGCTGCTCTTCCAAACTCACCAACTAACCAACCTCACTTTCACCCCTTAAACTTCTGCCAAACTGAGTGTTTTGCTAGATGTTTTTCCTGTGCCTGCAGTCTGAATATTTTTTAATCTTTTCAAGGGTGTGGATGTTCTTTTGTGCCTGTGAGAACCCACCCAAGTTCCCACTCTGTGATGCACAGGCAGGAGCTGACATGAGCTGCCCAGAAGGAGAACTTGCAGGGTGCAGTCTGCTTCCTAGAGTAGGACCTTGCCAGAATTGTACAGAATTCCATGATGGAAATGAGAAGCTCATTCACACCTATTTAGCACTGCAGCTGCTGTAGAAGAGCAGGCAGCAGAGCAGTTCAGCATAGCTTAGTGCAGGATACCTTGGTCTGGGCTCTCTCTGCACAGGCTCTGTGAGAGTAGCTTGGCAGGGAAATTCTTTTAAGGCTTCCTGTTTCAGAGGCACAAATGCCCATGGCACACCTCTATGGTAAATCCATCTTACAAACATGAAATGATGCCAGAACAAGGGCTGGAATTCAGAGACAGAAGGAGCAGGATTCCTGGTTGCATTACATTCCCACCCAAGTTGAACACCTCAATCCAATGCAGACAGGTTTCCTTTTTAGCTGCATGCCCTGCCCAGGATGGTAGAGCCAGCCCCTCCTCCCAGCTGAGGGCCTCCCTACCTGCTTGGATAAGCCTGTCAGGAACAACAAGCTGTTACTGTCAGTGGCAAGAAAAGGTGAACCAGATTTCATCCCAGTAGCCTGTCAGTGGTTCACCTCAGCAGCTGCACCACACTGACTGTCTGTGTGGCACAGTTTATCCTGAGCCCAGCCAAGCCAGACTGGTCCCACACCTCTGCTAATGCTCTGAGGTAGTTCAAAGCCTGGTGGGTGCTGGAACAGACGGGTTTTTCAACTCCTTTTCTTACTTTTGTTTTCCTTTGCAGGAAGTGGAAGAGTTCAGCTTTATTACCCAATTAGCAGGCTTGACAGACCACCTACCAGTAGCAATGCGTCTCATGGTGTCTACAGGAGAAGATGATCCTTAAAACTGACCAGCTTTGAGAATCAGAAGAGGGAAACATTAATGATATTTTAAAAATATCAGAGGATAAGAGCGAACTGTCGTGGTGCCACGTTAGGAAAGGTGACCCGACCTGACCTGGGCTACTCCCAGAATGTACCAACAATGTGGATTTAAAAAGGGAAGAAATGGAAAGGGTTGTGGCCAAAAGCCACTGTCACAAGTTGCTCAGGCAACAGGGCAGGCCTGTACTACAACACTTTCACTGTGGACCGAACAGAACCAAGATGGAAGTCCTAATTCCTTCTGAACCAGTGCCATTCTTACTCAAACATGTTTTTATACTAATATATAGCACAATTTAGTTTGTAATTAGTCTGTGAGTTAGTGCTGCTCGATGGTTTCTGCATCATTTCCTTGTCTGAGAAGCTGAAGCTTTGTCTCTCCTGTCGCGCTCGCAGCAGCCGCATGGCCCGCCCTGCATGAGCTCCACACTCAGCCCTGGCCCCCAGAGGGGAGGGCTCAGAGCCACTCTGGGACTGCAAACCCTTCTGGCACTACAGATAGACCAAACAACAGCTCTCTTCAATTTGCAGACCAACATCTTCCTGTCTGAGTTACGGACACACAAAAGGTTTGGAATTAAGACTTTAAGAACACAGTTCTACCCTTATTCCAGCTGTGTTCCCACTGAAATTATGAAGTGTTTTGTCTGAATGATGACTCCAGAATCAGGCCTTCAGCTTTCTAAATGCAACTTACTCCCTTAAGAAGAAACATAGTTTCCCTGTAATGTCTTTTCTTTCTTTACCATGTGTGGGACAGTTCTGAATTATGATATGGGATATGTATGTTACAGTAGAGTGAATAGATTCCTGTAGTACCATTGGTAACACCAGAGCCAACATTCTGCCTTAGCTAGAAAGGGTAAGTGGGAAATGGATTGTAAAATGCATGCTAGATATAGAGTAAACATAAACATAAGTGACATTTGGGGAGAAAAAAGTGTAGAACTGTGTATGATTGATAAGGCAGAATAACCTAACAATTCTCTAAAGGAATCAGTACACTTAAAGGGGAAGTGCAGCATGGCCAGCTAGAGAGCAGTTCCCTTGGCCTTAGGGAACTGCCTCCCAGGAGCAGAGGCTGTTCCTGTGTCTGAGACACAACTCTCCATTTGTTATGCATCACACACTTGAAGAGGGGTCTTGCCATCTGACTTACATGTTCTTTCCAGTACAGCTCCTCAAATGTGGGGCTCCCCTCTGCCACCTCCCCATGGCCTGACCGACCCAGCCTCTGTAACCTTAACAAAAAGAATGAAAAACTGAGAATCAGGTCCATAATGAGAGCTGGCATTTTTTGGGAGGATTTAATTTCAGAGGGTTTATGTTTCGAGAGAACAATGAAACCCCCTGTGTTCTAACCATTACTTAGTTTCTTCTGCCTATGTCGTGTTCAATTTTAGTGTTATTTCCTCTTACATTACTTACATTACATTCCCTGTGTTAAAAGAGTTAATCCAATATTTGACTGACTCCATTAAGTAACCTGTTTTAGTTATGCTGACCACAAACTCCTGAAGATGCTCTTGTTTTGGTTTAGTTTACACCTGCTAGGAATCAGCTTGAGCTAAATCTGAATAGATTTAAATTAGAAATCTCAGTCTGCACAGTCTCTGATACTGGCTTAGTTAGCTATGGTAAACAACAGAGCTTTTACTTAAATCAGCCTGATTTTGCAAATAGAGAAACTCTTAATAGTCATGAGAGTGCAGGACTAACAGTATTGGCTAATTCCAAGTAGGCAGTAGGGCCACTGCTCCCACTCTCCCACTGCACCTGGTCTTGACACATTTTATGCCTCATTTTCCAGTCCCAGGGTCCCTTGAGCAGAAGCTGCCTCTTAAAAGTGTGCTGTGCCAAACCAGGGGTAATCTGCAAGTAACCCATGGGGACTCAAAAATGGAACCAGACTCAGTTCCCCTTTTTGATAAAATTAGGAATTCAAGTTTACAGCATCAGAGACTTGAGTGTACTACCCCGTGCACCACCAGTTTCCCACTTTGTATGTTTGTCTTTATACAGAGGGTGCACGTATGTGCAATGTGTTTTTCTGGTTTCTTATTGCTCCACCCAGTTCAGAAAAACTTGTACCCAAACCAATGCTTTTTAATCCTATTTTCTACCTTACTTGTATTTTATTAACCTTTTTTAAAAAATCCAAACAGTATCAGTAGCAATGTGTGTGCTGTCCAGCAGCTATTTCTCAGTAGTAAAACTAACTACACTATTTTTAATAGTTTTCCTAACAATGTAAATTACAATTTGATATCAACTTCACCAAGTATCAGTTGCAGGAGCTGAATTTGACACTGTGTGGGATATAAACATAAAACTACTGCCAAACAACGTTACATTATTTACAGTAAAACTAACATGGTCTAAATTACCTTAAAAGTCGTTCTGTGACTTTGTGCTGACTAAAAATGAGACACTTTTGTCAACTTATTGAGATATATTGAGAAATGTTTTTTTTCAAATTTGAAGTAAACTGTTTTAGATTTTGATGTTTCCTAGTTTCTCAGTGCTCAAGAACAGCCTAGTTGTGAAATGTTCTCTTACACAATACACACACATGTAACCAGTCGCGGTAGTTCTTTCTAATTCACTCTCTTAGGGAATGTAGCTTTGCCAGAGTGATGCTGGAGGTGCAGCACTGTGTACCACTGGACAGATGCTCCTTGGTTTCTCACAGTGCTCCTGTGCCTTTCCATGTTTGCAGGGGTCAGGGAGTGTCTGTCCAGGGGAGCTGGAATGAACAGGCTCTCCCTTCCAGGGGGGACCTCGGGAGAAAAATGAGTTTTGTCTCCACCACTGCAACCACCAGAGTTCCCTCAGCCCCACAGAGTCACTCAGGCAGTGCCTGTACAGGACATCAGTCATCACCAGCCTTAGGCAGATACTGTATCATAGAATATTTGCACTGAAAAGAACAACAAAGGCAGGGCAGGGCTGGGTGTGAGAACATGCCCAGGAGATCAAACCCTGGAGAGTTTGTTTATATGTCAATTCTCTTTACTTATGGATAGCATGACCCAATTTATTAGTACAATGTTATTTATAAGAATTGGACTTAAGCTTCCTGTCCTATGCTTACCCCACTTTGTGCTGGGATTTCAGGCATCTTCTAGAAGTGGGAGATAACGCTGTTCTTGGTTTAGTAATGCACCAGGGACACTGCAGAGCAAGGGTCATCTTTTTATAAAGGGTATATAACATCTCCTGTTTCTCATTTCAATTTGCATTTTACAACATCACTTCTAGAATAAGTGAGCAAATGACACAAATGAGGACAGTCAAAAAGTGAGCACTTCCAGAAGTGTTCAGGGTGTCAGGTCCTGACAAAGTCAGTAACTTTAGGTCACTGCAGAACACTCCCTAGAGAACATGGCCTCTCAGGCACATCCAGCTCCAGTCAATCCCTGCCCTGTCTGTCCCATGGATCCACCAGCTCCGCTCCAGCCACTGAGCACCAGGGTGGGAACACCCAGCTTTGTGCTCTGGGCAAAGGCCTTTAACCAGTTCCAGCGGTGCCCAGGGGGTCTGTCCCAGCCCAGCCTGGCTGCTCAGTGGGAGCTGTCAAAGCCCCCAGCCCCACTGCCCCAGCCCCACTGCCCCAGCCTGGCTCCCAGAGCCCCCTGATCTCTGTCCTGCTGGCTGGAGAATGAGTTCACCTGCCTTGTGCCAGTATTGTGACACAGTTTTAGCCCAGAAGCACTGTCAGTCAGGCTGGCTAGACCTGCAGTCCTACTTGTTGGGTTAGACAGTAAGATTTAGGGAACATACAATTCCACTGGAGAATCTTCCTTTCCAAGGCCTCTGTCTGGTGCTCCAGCCGGAGCCGACGCGACCGTGCCCAGTTTGGCCCCTGAGCTGCCCCGGATCCCAGAGCAGCACAGCAGTGTCAGCACATATCATCAGCTCAGAAATGGTTTGGCCTCCTCCTGGCACTACAGGATGAGAAGAGAAATACAATTCAAGCAAAAGCTCCCAATTTTATCATCCATTACGAGGGTCAAATTGTTACTGAAGGTCTCACTTTTCCATGCCATCTTATTTTCAATATAATCTCAATGCTTTTAAAGACTTGTAATATTGCTAAGGTTTAGAAATCCTATAATAAGAATAACCTTTTTTATTTCAATGATTTTTCGGTATTGTATCCTTCTAGAACCTAATGTTTTTATATGGTAAGCACACACCTTCCAACATTTTGTTAAAAACGTACGAAAAAAGAGAAAAATTTAAATATTTTCCTTGGTTTCTTTATCTGCAAGAAAACCACAATCGCAGACCTGATAAAAACAAGGTATTTTAAACAATATGGAGGGGTTTTTGTCTTCTATTGGTGCTGAAAGGAATAACTGGTTGATGCAAACAAGGTAATAAAATTTCAAGGCTCAAATGATTCTGTGCAGTCACTTTCTCTGGTTTTATGATGTGGAGCCTGATGTCACCAACAGAAATCTGACTCCAAATCCCAGGGTGGTCAAGTGGGTGGGTCAAGTACAGTCTCACTGTGCTACAGGTGTTCTGGTGAACCTGCAGAAAATCAAGGGGGAAAGAAACGAGTCCTTTTAACTCGCCCTCCACTGCCCAAGACCCTGCCCAGACACCCTGGCAGTTCTGGAGCTGTGCAGCTCCATGCAGAGCATTCCCAGAGCCTCTGCAGGCTGCAAACCTGACCCTGCCTCACCCCAGAGCCACACTGGAAGGATCCCCCCTCGCAGGGTGCCAAGCACTTTGCTACATGTATTCCCAGTGAAAGGGCATCACACAAGACAAACTAACTCTCAGCACAAAGCCCGGTCCATTATCTCAGCCCCAAAATAAGACTGTTACCAAACAGGTATTTTGAACTCTTTTTTCTGTTACTCCTTGGTGTCATCTGATTTCTCTTTTCCACATTTGCCGAGAAGATATTTATATTCAACACACTCAGACTTGTAACAAAACGTGTCTTGTATGCCACAGTAAGCACATAGGAAGGACTGTAGCTCCTTCACTAATTATTAGCTCTGTGTTCCTGAAACTGTGTCACTGTTGAACTAAGGGTGCTTACCCTGGTGAGATCCCCTTTGCCCACAGCTGACCTTGAGTGTCCTCCCACCTCAGTGCAGAGACCTCGGCCTCACCACCCTGCAGCTCTGTGCTCCACTGGCAGAGCAAATTAGAAGCTGTAAATGGAGCATTTATTATACACTGGCTGAAAGAAATGCTGAGTCTGGTCAAGTGCTGGGCAATGGCTCCTGACCAGTACAAGAGGTCCTTGTCCAGGCCTGGATTCCTGGGTTGACAATTAGAAGAAAGTTTCTGACCACAAGACCAGACAAGTTCAAAACCAGCTTCCAAATGACCACAATGGAATGCAAAACAAACAAACAAAAATTCCTCTCTGAAACCCCAATGCTTTTAAAACAGAGCTGAATGTATTTTTAAAGGGTTTCCATGCGTGAGCCCAACTACAGGAAGGGACGACAGAACCCAGAAGGTCCCACTTGGTCCCATCTTTGGTTTGAGCACAGGGGAAAAGTACAGCATTTCTTCTGCTTCTGGGTAATGTTATTTATAAGTACAAGCAAAATTATCTGTTTGGGACCTTCAGTTTAATCTTGAAAAAAACACTGCTATTTCTATTTGTGTTTTAAAGATGGACAGAACTGGAGCTTACTAGCAGAAACTCTTCAAGTATGAATAGCTGCTTGTCAAGGCTCTGTGCAAGGCTATTTGAAGCATAGGGGGCAGGGGGGATGGAAAGAAAAGGAATGGAAGGAGGAGACACTTGATCTGCAGACATACTATAAAGATAGGAGAACATCTAATAAGATTTTAAAAAAATGCAACAAAAAAAAGTTAAGAATACTAAGATTAAATGGCCCTCAATTATTTGGGAAACATTCCACAGAATGTACATTGCTGACTAGTTTTGTTGGTGAGAAGCATGACTACACCTTGCCTTTATTTTTAGAGATGCTTTTTTTGTTAAAGCTTATTTTAAATATAATTATTTGATTAGTTGTTGCCCAGCCAGCCCAGGGAATGCAAATACAGACTGTCTCAAAAAGAGAGCTTCTAGGGGAGGTAAACAATGGAGCACTGTATCTAGTTCCCAGCTGGAGGCAGAGACACAAGTGGAATATTCTCCCTGCAAGCAAAGGGATATGGGGCAGCAGCATCCAATAAAGCAGCAGGAAGCTGGCAGTGGATATAAGGCACTGCTTCAATCTGAACAGATGATCTCCTGTGAGAAAATACCTTTCTTTATCCAAGGCCTGGCTGACTGGCACAGAGACAGAAGAGAAATGGCCCCACTCTCAATGGGCCCACGTTCTGCCATGGAGGGAGCCTTCAAAGAGAGAGAACTGGATAGAGAGCACCTACAAGGGCCACAGCACAGCCTCAGCACAGAACTGCTGGGGCCACTGACAATGCCACTGGAACAAGGACCACGCTGCCAACCACACCTGGACATTGGCACTCCCACCATGAGCCCCAGCAGCTCCACAGGACACTGCCCTGGGCCAGGAAGAACTGCTCAGGTGATCAGGGAAATGCTGCTTATTCCTGTACCTGGTCCTGTAATCCATAAGCAAGAAACAGCCCCCCCAGCCTGGCAGCACAGGCACAGCACACCAACTCAGTGAGACACTGGCCTTGAAGAG
Organism: Manacus vitellinus; assembly: GCF_001715985.3. Taxonomy (NCBI): domain Eukaryota; kingdom Metazoa; phylum Chordata; class Aves; order Passeriformes; family Pipridae; genus Manacus; species Manacus vitellinus. The sequence goes on from NW_021938838.1 coordinate 481,953, forward strand.
CTTCCTGGCTGTGACAAGCACAAAACACCCCAAAATTAACTGTTTTGTTAGGACACACCCATGAAACCTGTGGAGCAGAGCACTCTGCTACAACAGACATAAAGCCTGTTCTGTATTGAAATATGAAGACACAGTCTTTCCTAGATATTTCTCTTCCTTCCTCCCTTTTTGAAAACTTTTTTGATGTATGTTGCAAGGTACATGCCAAGATAAGGTATGATAAAGCTGCTGTGATTGTTATTAAAGTTGGGGTGGGGAGAAAAATGTTTTAAAACAGACCAGGGATGAACAGACTTTAACATCATGAACCCTTCTCCTGAGTTTTTAGTCTTGCATGTACAGATTACAACAGATTTAACCCTAAATTTAACCCACAACTGAACTCTGCAACTAATATTTTCCTTTTACCCTACATTGCCCTCTCCCTTCTTACTCAAGCATGGAAAGCAAAGATTCAAATGCCATACATAACATGGAAAGGTATCTTTAAAGGGGTGCAGAACCCATATGACATATGGTTGCCTTTGTGTCAGTCAGCATGACTTGAAAAACAGCTCTTTAGACTTGTTTTGTTATTTGTAAAGACATATCTAGGAAAAAAAAGTTTACAACAAATTAGACCTAAAAGCAACTAGATCTAAACTAAAAGCAACTAGACCTAAAAGCACAATCTCAGCAGGAGCTGAGTGATGCTAAAACAAACAAACAAAGGTAGCCATGGTTTGTACCTCTGAAGAAAGAGGCTGAGCGTGTTCAAAACACTGTTTCATCTCTGTAAGCTTCCCATTCAATGGTCACAGGATTAAGGCTCCACTCAAAGGAAACAGGCAAGAAGTATTATGGGGAACTCAAAGAGCATCAGCTCAGGAGGTAGCACTGCTGCCTGAAAACAGCAGGAACACAAGCAGTCAATACTAAAGCCACTGCCTTGGTCCGTGGCACAATGTCCCAGTGTGAGGACAGGACACACGTGTGGCACAACAGCCAGCAAAACGTCTGGGTGAGTGTGCTCTGCACACCGGTTCCCTGCCTGTGTGTGGTGCCTGTCCCCTCGCTGGGGAGTCACACCCACACTCACATGAACTCTTGTTCCTCAGGCCCCACCACTGCTTGCAGAACACAGCTGGCCTCTCCCCCAGCCCCTCTGCCCCCGGGGCTGGCAGCAGGTGCCAACACACCTTCCCTCAGGTGGGACACTGCCCGGTGTGCTGGGACATGCAGGCACAGCAGGGCAGGGGTAAGGAGAACGTGTCTGTCCTGCCCTGAGGCTCAGCCCCACAGGAATCCCCAAGGAAAGGGGCACCAGGGCTGAGAGACTCGCTGGCATCCCTGGAAGGGCCGCCTGTCCCTCTCCTGCTGCACTGGGAGGCTGCAGAGCAGCTGGTTTATTATAAATCCTGGAGGTGCTCCCAGCCCTTTCCACCAACATGAGGGTATGTCACCCTATATCATCAGCCCTGTGGTATAAATGACTTTCCTGCTGCCTGTTAGGCAGGCAGGAGATTATACATGTAGACCTGCTGTACAGTCACTGCAACCATTCCTAGAAACACTGCAGTCGAGAAGAAACATGACATTTTCAAGTGCTGCAGTGAAGGCTGTTTGTCCCTCCTTCCCTCCCACCCCATTCATCGCAGCTTGATTTGTTTGCTGATTGCCAGGGGGTGAGTCACTGGTTTCTTAGATACCCTAACATGAAGCAAGCAGCCACTTTCTGTGAGACAGATGCAGCAGGATCCACCACCCCCCTGGAGAAGCAGGACTCCACTCAGTGACTGCAGCACCCACTGTTCCTCCCAGAGCACGAGTCCTAACACTGCACCTGGAGATGGGAGCGATGGGCAAGGCAGGACAGAGCAGAGGCTGTGCACAAGGACAGGAGTGAGAGACAAACCCTCAGCAAAGGAGCTGCTGCAGGAGGTTGTGCAGCTGCACCTGAGCAAAACCCTGAGGAAGCACCAGAGGTTCCGTGGCCAGCTGTGTGACTCAAGGCTGAGCCTCCCCGGGGCTGTGCCCACAGCCCTGCCCGGAGCCCGTCAGAGCAGCAGTGCAGGGCTTCCCCTTTGCACCAGCAACATCATCAGCTCTCACTCTTTCAGTAGTGCCCTTGTCCACAAAAGAGGTAACTTCAGGGCTCTCAAATCCTAGACAGAATCCTGCTGGGGGGAAAAAAAGTGGGTCATCTTCATGACAGGTTTTGAAAACAAAATCAAAGCACTATAGCTTTGTAAATATATATAACTATATTAAAAATACAATTTATATATAATATATAAATATATTGTACATATGTGCCAAAACCCACATGGTTTTAATTACTGAGGTATCCAAGGATTTACTGCCTCTGAGCCTTTATCTGCTGTATCTCGGTCAAAGCTCCTAAGGCTGCATTTGAAATCACACTGTGCTAAGAAAACAAATGATTAAAGCAGAGCTAGGGAGTCAGGGGATTAGTCTATTCTGCATGGCCTTGAGCAAGTAATTTTTAGCTCTGAGGCCCTAATCTTATAGTGAGCCTGGGGCAGATGAAACACTTGAACACCACAAAAAGCACCCTCAGTTTTTTTCTTTTCTGAAAAATGGAGATGACAACAAATACCTCTCGGAGAACCATCTTAATCACTAATCTGCATTAAATGCTTGGAAATGTGAAGTATTACAATGATTAAGTACCAAACCAAATTAACATTTAGCAATGCCATCAGAGTCAATAAGGTAGAATGACAACACAAGCATCCACTGTATTCAGCTCACAATCACCACTGGAAAAATCCAACCCTAGGAAGTTGTAACAGTCTCTTCCCCTCCTAACAACCAGCTGTAACTACAAACAGAATACAAAAGATGAGTGACTAAATGAATTAGTCCTGAACTGCATCCTCTATCTTGTTAAATGCAGGAAGCCCACACAGAGCAGTTTCAAAGGGACTAATGAAGGAGAAAAGCAAGCTCCAGGATCTCAGTCCTTGAATTGCCCAGCCTTCAGACAAAGGTACCAGTTCTGCAAATAAAGGAGCAAATCTTGCAGCTGCCATGACTTAGAGAACACCCTTTAGAATGCAAGACTTGTCCTTCATCAGGACCATGACAACTTCACTGTCCTAAGAGTACCATTCATTCTGTGTATTCAGCAGGACACACAGAGTTCTGTTGCCTGCCTGCCTTAGCAGTAGGTGCAAGTCTGGATTAGTTTTATTGGGAGTTTCACTTTTTGAACTAGTTTTCCATTTCCATCCATGTACGTAGAGTGTGTCTCGTAACATCAGAGGCATTTATTTGCACATAAGATGAGAGAGCTGCATTGCAAGACTGTGCATTTTCCTTACTTATAATAGGCTAGAAAATTAGAAGTGGGTTCTCAGCACCCTCTTGTGGATCTGCTGTGGTAACCACTACATATTAGTAACATTTCATTGCAATTCTAAGGTATACAGTTACTTTTGCAGCAAAACTGAAACTGGGAAGCTAAATGTGAATGGCAACACTTGGTAGTTTATTATTATTTTTAATACCTGACTAAAACCCGTGTCTTTAGTGCAAACATCTCTTGTGCCACATTAAAAAAGCTGCCAAGCTCCATTGCAATATATGAACTGCAGTACTATGAAGTTCAGTGGTGGCAGGGGATCCTGTTTCTATTAGAACGTGCAGCTGTGCCTGCAGGCCTAGTCAGGATCAAAGCTGTTGTCATTTAGAAAAAAAATTGCCTGTGGTGGCAGCACAGAATAAGTTCCTTCCAAGAGAAAATAGGATTCTTGCTCTGCTTATTAAGATGCCCACAGCCAGAAGCTCTGGCAGCTCAGCACATCATTGCAATGCTTCTGTCAGCTCTGGGAACAAATGGGAGCTGGATGCTGCCACTGGGTAGATGGGATTTTTTTGATTAAGAGGCTTTCCTCCCCCAAGTGTGTTCTTACAGCAAGATGCCCTGTGGCAGAGGACAGAGATAGAAGTAGTCTTTTATTCTGTTTTTGCACACATGCATAAGAAATGGCCAGGATCCCCCTGCAAGCAGCTGTTTTCCACACAATTTACAGATCACGTTAAGTTTTTCAGTCCAATCTGAGGAATTCACAGAAGTCAAGGAAGACTGATACATACAATAAATAGTCTAATTACACACACATGTGGTAAGGGTTTGCCTCAACACAGCAGCTTCCAGCACACTAAACCAAAGCCTGAAGGCAGTTCCAGTGCCTGTCTAAATGCACAAGCCTAACCAGCCAGCATCAGCAATGCTGATAACACTCACAGTGAATTAAAACGTGCACAAGGCTTCCTGAGCACATCCATCAGATTTTGTTCCTCTAAGGAAACCAGAGGTGCTAAAATATGCTCAGCATTCAATCTTTCCAGCTTTTTTTCTTTTTTTTTGATAGCAGCAATACAATTTCTGCTCCAGGTATACTGAAATTTATGTTTTTCCTCATGCACATAGAGCAGATCCCATGAACTGCCACAGCTCAGCAGATGTGCTGCTGCTACATCTGGCCTGTGCCCTTGGCCTGCACTCACCCACCTCTGAGAGCCTCACTAGTGCCAAGCCTCACAACACCAAGAGCTTTAACAGGGATGCCTCTCAGTCACCATGCCTGGTATCTACTGCAGTGCCCACATAACTTCAACATACATAATACTGACAACAAAATACAAATTCCCATCAATGTGCATTACTTCCCTTTGGCACTGCAGCAAATTTATATTTTATTTTTTCTCAGGAAGTACAATTCAGGCACATACATACACAGTTATCTTTGAGGAAGTTAATACTACCCAATGAAATACTCTAAGTTTTGTTGTGGTTTTGTTCTTACTTAATTTTTTTCAAAACTATAAATTCTAATATATTGCTGTCTATTAGTTCTGTGTTCCCTTTGAAACACTGTCCTGTTCTGTTGGATCCAGAATCACCTGTGCAGTTAACTGCACTGTCAGAAGCTATTCCTCCTGCACAGAAAGCAGCTTGTGCTTTCTGTGTCAGAGTACACAGGCAGAAGAGCAGCTGTATAATGCAAGCTTTTTTCAGGCTTGCACAACTGTGCCTGTGTCTTTTAAAAAAAAAGGGCCAAGCCTTTACTACTTTAAAGGCTTGGCCATAATATTTGTTTCCTTTACAACTGCACTGTTTACATACCCAACACATAACAGACTTGTGCCACCATACTTTCTGTGGGCTAGGCACAGTGTATAAAAATTAAAACAAATGTTTAATGAACAGTAACCTCTATACTCCAGCAAAGTCTGTAAGAAATGACAGACTGGAGTTAAGCATCTTAAAAGTAGAGTTTTGAAAAGTGAAATTCACATATCTCAGCAGTTGCTGCAGGGTTTCTGTTTGTCAGGAAAATGATTCTGAAAAATTGTGGAATATTTCAGATGGCCTGTGGGTCTATAAATATAACCACACCATTAGGAAAAAAAAAATTCCTACTCACAAGAATGATGTCTCATGGTGACCAGGAAAGCAGAGCAGAGTGGGCTGTGCTCCCTCATGGCTTCTTTATGGTATTTCTGTCACTTTGCTAAAGCTGCTGCTCAGAGGAAACAGGAGTAGCTTTGGTAAGCAGTTATCCCTGTGGCTGGCTGACACAATTCAGGACAGGCAGTACATTGATTTTCCATTTCCCTTAATAGGTCACACATACAAAACAGATACATCAGTTGATTGTTCATCTAAAGCAGAATTAATTTCAACAGTACAATTTCTGCCAACGTGATTTGCAATGCAACTAAGAAAACCTCAGCTGAGGACATGGCATTCAGAGCAGCCTACAACTTGGCTGAAGTGGCAGATATTATTTAGGCCTCTGATGGAATGAGTATAAGGCCACATTTTTAATCATATAATGCATATGTCATATCTCCAAAAGATTTGCAAGTTTTTTAGACTACAACTCTTCTTCTTTTGTTTCTCAGACTACCATCAGTTTGTCACTTCCAATTAACTCTAATATGTACATTTTCTGAGTTCTGGTTACAGCTTTACAGATTTTGGTCACTGTTTGGGAAATGACTCTCCAGAAATGCAGCATCCAAAGACTTCAGCAGACTGTCAGTGCGTCCCCCTTCATTCACTGACCATTTCAGGTCAATAGGAGCCACAGCTTGGCTGCTTCCTGCTCCCCAGTAACTGCACTAACACACATATGTGGCTTGACTTGGGATTTCTTTTTGAGCATTCTGAAGATTATTTCCCTTTTTACAGTGACAAGAGCAAAGTTTGAACTAGATGTGTGTAACTCACTTTTCTCTACTGTCAGTGAAGGGCTGTGTCCTCATCTAGTGCTATGCCAAGCAATAAGCAGCAAGCCTTTCAGCTCCATGGCATTATGCAAAACACTGGAACAATGATTACAAGAATGTGTATATATGTATATAAATCCTGACAAGAATACCTGGTCCCTAAGAAATGGTTCCTCTCTACCTCACCAACTACATATTTTGAAAACAAACCCAAAAATTTTAAAAGCATGTTTCAGAACAGTTTGTTCTATGGGCACAATAAAAAAATCCCTCTGCTGTATGAAAAAAAAAAGTTTATTATAATTTAGGAATATGAGCTAAAGTATTTTATAATAGCTTAAAATCCATGGCAATCTCCCCTGTCTTTGTGTCGAAACTTATGGTATAGGTGACAGCAGCAGGGTCTGACAGAGCTTCTGACTCAAGAACAGAACTGAAGAAATACACAGCTTGCTTGCAGTGGGGATTCCAGGCACAGGTTCCCTACAGGAGACAGTTCAAAGTGGACGCAGTTAAAACTCTACCAATTATTACCACACAGTAACAATGCAGTAAGAGTCCTTGTTCCCAGTTGGGCCCACAAGGATCAGCATCATCTCTTCCACTGCCATCCACCCCACCCTAGGAACACCTCACTTGAGTACCATGTGCTGCTCTGCACAGAGAAGGCAGAGGGAAAAATGCATTTTGGTCAAAGAATATTTAGATAGAATACCAAAAATACTCCTTCCCCTTCCAGTTTTTGCTTTTGTTAAACTGAGAAATGGTATTTGTAATAAACTCTACTTTGAGCTAGCATCATATTTAAACTCTGAATTGATTCCAAACTGTGGTGCATTTTGATCCACTTCAGATTCTCCCATTTTAAGGTACATCTCCTGCTCCCTGCAAAAACATGAACAGATATTTCTACTAGTCCTGTCTATGTAGTATTCAAGCAGTGTAACACAGAGCACTACATAACCCAGGCATGGCTAACAGGGACCCATTGTTCAGCACTGTAATCCTACAGACTTTGATGTAATAATCTAGACTGAAGATGTACCTTTTCATCTGAAATTTGCATCAGTCCTGTACTTATGGAGATATCTGCAGCAAGATGATATTCCATCCACAAAACTGCTCCATGGCTCTTTCCTTTCCTGGGGAGAGGTGGAAGATAAAACCTGTTACTTCCTACAGCACTGACAGCTTCACAGAGACACTGCACTAGTGGTTCAGGGAGAGCTGGAAAACCAGGGAGAACTTCTTTCCTTGAAAAAAAGTTGAACAGCTGAGTGATTTGGTAATTGGGCAGCAACTTTTAAAATATTTGCAGATATGAAATCTAAAAAAGGCAAGGAAGAGGAGAATATGTCATAACTACATCTGCTCAGCAGCACAGTCATTTAACCAGCCCTGAACAACATGGCATAAGTTACACTGCATGTTCAGAGAGCACTTCCTTTAGAGACCCCAGTTTCTATGGATTCTGAATTTTGAGGAAATGTTTACCACACATACCATGTCACTTCAAGAAGCAGAGGTGCTGCCAGTGTGCTGCCTACAAATACAACTGCTGCAAAGGCAGAGACCCCACACAGGTGGTTCTGGATTTTGTGAAACCTTGAATTTTGCTTCACAATGAGAAACATACAATTACAGCAGTGTTTGAGTTATCCAAGATCTAGACAGCGAAAAAAGAACCCCAAAAAACCTTTCCCCTGATTTTTAATTCTTAAGCAGCATTTTAAGCTTGAACAGAATTAGGGACAATTTGTAGTCACATTATAGTGAAAAATATCTCAGAAGACATTACAAACATCAAAATTGCCAGAATTATAGTTAGAAGGAAGAATAGCACACATTTTAACAGCTATTAACACAATAATTTAAAGCTATTAAACACAGTAATTTATTAAACACAATAATCTGAAAAGCTAAATAGGAGCTTTTTCTGCAAGAACTCAGCAACAGGGAACAAACAAAGACTAAAAACATCCAGACAATGTTTTACTTTCTCTACATCATATATTAATCTATTTAAATTTTAAATCACAGTAACAGCTAGAAAAATGTTGGGTTTGAAATACAGGCATATTATCCAATCTAATAATATCTAATATTATTGTTATAGCCTGTTGAGAACAGCCACAGGAAATTTGTGTCAGAATATCTTCCACAACTTTGGGTCACATTATTAAGAACTGTCAAGTGTGTTCCCACCATTAACTGTAACAGCCCAAGAACCTGAACAGGAGGTAAGGCCCTGGATGCTGGCAGGAGTCTTTACTGCAATGAGCACACTGACCGCAGAAGATCCACAGAGCCCTCCGTGCTGAGGCACTGCTGGGGCACAGGCTCTCTGAAGTCAAATGCCAAAACTTCCTGGGGGGCAGACAGTGACTTGCAAGGATATTCCCACAGAGGGTGAGGTTCTGCTTCCTTGGATTCCCTAAAATTCAGAGAATCCTGAAGAAAGAAAGGAATAAAATTATCTGAAGACAATCAAAAGGCAAATAGTCCATGTTTTCAAGCTAATTACATGTCCTTAACCCAGAGTATTTAAGCAATAAAGCTGCAAGAGGACAGGACTGCACTTCTTAGGCACAAGGGAAAAAATGTCCCACATGCATGAAACCAAGTGCTGTGACAATGGCCCTCAGCAATGACACAAAACCAGGCACTTTCAAAAGTAAATGCATTTAAATTTTCTTCTCCCTCCAGACGAATTCTACTCTACAACTGCCTGTACTCCTCCACAATGACTGTCAAGGTAATCTAAACTCAAATATGGATATTGACAGTCCAGCTCCAGAAACAGATACAAATAAATCTCACCCTTCCTATCTAGTTCTCAGCAGTCAATAAGCCTTTTTCTCTTTCAAAAGTACCTCCAAGTGAGGGCAGCAGGATTCATCTATAAACAACTCCCATTTTGAGAACAGTATTTTCTTTTTGAATGAACAGAATTATTTTCCAAACAAAGCAAAGCACTGAAGAACTTGACAAACAAGAAGTAACTGCCAACCCCAAACCCCACACCATGACAGGTACTGTTTTACAAGAACTAAACAGTCACCAGAGTTCTGAAAGACTAAAACAATGGTGTTCTGCCTAACACACAGGTTTTCCAACAGTCACAAAATGCTTTATTAAGCCAAGGTGAGTTTTTGTTTTGCTGAGGCTTGTGCTGAAACTACTTTCAGTCTTCTTACTTTAATCATATCATCCATAGTCTGGACATCAAAACCTTCACAGATGCCACATGGACTCCGGATTCTCCATAAGTCCTATAAAAAAAACCCAGGATTTTGTTTGGCTTTATTAATGGAAACAGGAAATCTTAACATAATTTTAGCTGTAGAGCAGACATTTGATAGCAAGCCAGATAAAGACTCTTTCCTATCTATACATTCCTAAACCATTACAACTACTGCACAAAGAAGAAAATGTAAAATTAAAGCAATAGCTTTGGGAACAGCTTAATGGAATGAAATACAAGTTAAATGTTCTACCAAAAGAGCTATGTGGAATCAGCTCTGAACACAACCCTCATGAAAGGGTGAAACTCAGGCTCAGGTGACACGAATGTTACTTTACATTCTGCTACTAGATTGCTGAATAATCTTCAGTCCTCACTCTGCAGGCTTCAGCTTCCTCATCCAGAACATGAACACAATAATGCTGACTTCCTTCCAAAATGCTTTGAGTTCTAGAGGAGCAAGTCCTCTAGATAAGAAATCATGGAATTGAAATTAACTGCTTATTTCAATCTGATTACTCTTGATTAGTATTAAACACCTTGCATTTTTAACAGATAAACTGAAGGTTATGTTTATGTGAAAATTCATTAGATTATAGGCCTTTTTTTATTTACAGATTTATATTATTTACTATATTCAGACTACAGAGTCCCTCACTTAAGCTACTGGTCTTTGCATATTAATGATGAAAGAACATATTTAATTTCCATTATCATTGTAGGTAAACATTTCACAATCTTCAGTTAAGGAGCTTAATGACTTCAGTTAACGGTGGAAAAAAAAAAGTTTATAGCTTTGTACAATTTCTGAAAGATGACTTTTCAAATTATTTTTAAGATGTGCTCAAATTCAGACCTGTGCACAGCCTCAAAGAGGTTAAAAAAAAAGAACATGCAATTAGGAATCCTGCCTCCAGTCTTATCAAGCACCATTTCAAAAACTGGTAGGTAGCAGAATATCTAATTTTATAAATAACCACTACTGTCACATGCTCCAGCAATTTCTAATCTAAAGAAATATTTTAAAACATTCAGCCCTTCCATTTTAAATGGTAAAATTACTTGAGTTAATTTGCTGACAAGAGATGGCTGAAATAGCACAACTCACCTTCAAGATATCAAATATTCTTTTCTGAGGTGGTAAGTACATATTGGACAGTATTAAAATGCAATACACTTGTCAGTAAGAAGTCCTAGAAGAGGACTTATTTCAGTGGATTTGTGTAACTATCACATGGATAATTCTAAACAAGCTCACCTGGAACTCCACGATCATCATGTGCAAAGCAGCAGACTGAGGTAGGACAGAGACACTGCTGCTGAGGTGCCTGCTCACAGCTGTCCTGGCATACCAGAAATACAGGTTATGCCATGGCAGCAAACTGGTACTGAAAAATGGCTCTCCCACAAGAACAGAAATCTGGCAAAGAAAGGAGTAGATAAAAGCATTATAAGAACAACTCAGTAACACAGGCTGTCTCAATCTTCCAACAGCTACTGACACAACACAAGGAGTGAAATCATCTAGATCAAAACTGCTACTGTCCATAAAGATTTAATTACTGTACACTGCACATAGGGCACACCAGACATATTTCTGTGGGTTTAGTCAGCACATCTTAAAATGAATTTTCCTGCAACAAAGTTTGAGAGAAAATATTTTTATGTTGGAAGGCTTTGTAATGAGTCACAGTACTTTCAAAATTTTTAATTTAATGATGTTAGTACTTCCAAAGAGATTGCCATCTTCTTGAGGGGCTCGCCAAAGAGCTCCAGCCTTGTAGCACATACACAGTTAAACCAGTTAAACTGCCTGAACAACTGGTGCAGATTATGCAGCAAGGGAAAGTCACATCCTGTCAAAAACAAAGCAACAATCCTCCCACAGTCTTCAGTCTCCTTTAGTTTTAGTGGCACATGATCTGAACCATCTACTCACTGCATTTTGCAGAAGCAGGATATAATGGCATTCAGTGTGGTTACAATAGCACAGCAGAAAATCAAAAATAATTTTTACCTTCTGCTCACTACCACCCCCCTGAAATTCAGTATATTGGACAACTAACATACCTTTTTATCTTCAAAATGAGAAGGCTTCAGCAACTCAGGACGTGCTTCTATTATTTTAATTTTATCTTCAAGATGATTTGCTTTCAAAAGCTAAAACCAAAAAGTAGCACACTGTCTTTAGCAAAAGTCACAGCTGAGACTCAAATACATACCAAAATAATCATTTTAGTGAAAATAAATTATAAAAAAACCCCAATAGTCAAATTTTTTTTAAAAACTGCCTACCGTATCTTACCAGGTTGATGAGATCTGCTGTGCATCCTGCTCTTGAAGGCTGCACACACTTAGAGCCAACGTGTCACACCCAGTGAACTAAAGCACGTGCCCTCCATATTCTTTCACACAAGTATATAAAAAGGCAGGTAACACAGAAATTGTCTCACTTTCTTTCATTTGTACTTTGAAACATATAGGAACAACAGTCAAGAAAGGTAAGAATCACTTCAGCTATGAATACACTGCATATTTGGCTTCTGCCTGAGACCAGGTTTGGGTCCTCACGTGCCTGCTGTTCCTGTTTTGTTCTCCTGAGCCACGGGCTGAGCCAGACCTCTTTAAATACCCAGTGCCAACTAAAATAGCCACAGTCAAGGATGACTCCAGGAAGCTGTTTCCATTCACTTCTCAGAGACCAGTTGCCTCTCCTGAACAGCCTCCACTTCACTGGCAGAGCCTTTTGTGCCCTTCCCCAGGGTAGCAGCTGGAACAGCACTTGCAGTGAAGAGCCACTGCCCGTGTCTCCTAAGAGCAAACAGCATCCTCAAACACATTCATTAAACCGACTGAACTTCTAAACAATTGATGCAAGAACAACAAACAAAGGCATCAACTCCGGCCTCAGTAACACCAGGGGTTCATCTACTGCTTTAACAGAAAATGGAATACTCACTTTCTCCATGACAGAACAGGACACACCAGAGTTTTCTACTGTGAACACCTAATGAAAACACACAACAATTAGTGAAACTAGCATTATAGCTTTTAATTAAAAGAATATGTTAACTAAACAATGAAGGAACACTTTGATGCCCTAGTGAGCACAGTTCACAAGAACCATGCATCTATTCCACAGCCCACTGCCACAAACCTTTTTAACAACTAAACACCCCCAATAACTACAAGCTAAATAATGCTGTTTTCACAGTCATACAAGAAAAAAACCACAAACAAAATGCAAATATTTTATTTTCCTTTTTTAAGATGCACATTTGCTCTAGGCACACATTTACTCCTGAATAAATGCAAGCATATTGCCAGTGTGCCAAATCAAGCTCCAGCAGTGCTCACTCCCTGTGAGCAGTGTTTAACACCACCTGACTGGATCAGATGGAAAGTGCTCAGAGGCCTTTTGCAGTAAGAAAAAAAATGAAGTTTTGTTCATAATTGGTGAAAAGCTAGGCAATATGCTACACTCAGGATTATATTACATTACACATTCCCAGATATTCAGTCCAACTGCAATAGATCTTAGGTTGAAGAGCCCCATGACAGGATAGACCAAGTAAGGCACAGACACATAAGTGAGACAGCCAGGCAGCTCTCAGCTCTCATTTACACACAGACTCAGTGTAATAATGAGCTGGAAATGAACTATACAGAGAAAAATACCGAGCTAAAATGTAAAAATCTGATAAACAGGAGGAAGTAATGTACCTGCTTTGCTCCAAGATAGTGAGCCAGCACAGGCAGCAGACTGCCATCACTGATACAAAGGCAAACACTATCTGTGTTCAGAACCTACAGAAAATAAACAGTCATTGTTATTCCTATTCCAGATGAAAAAGTTTTCCCCACTTTATACATTTCCATGTAAAATAAGGGTAAAAAATGCTCATGTAGTCCCCTTGGTTTAGGTTTGAAAAAGTTTGCACAAAAATGTATTGGGTATCTTTATTCAACTACCAATACTACTTTTAACAAATACACAGAGCTGCTACAAGTTCCTATGCAGAAATGGTAGCTTACAATTTAAAAATGTAAAACTAAAGTTTTCATGACAAAAATACAAGCTAGATCCGCTGATGGAAAAAAAAATATACTTGGTGAGCAAAGTCCTTTGCAGGGGAGAAACAAACTCCATAAATAATTTCTGCAAATAAAACAACCCGTGCATCCATCACAGCAGCTGAAAAAACCTGCAGGAAAGGCACTCACTGTCCTCAATGCCCTGATGTACTGGCGTGTCCGGGCCTGGTCATTGAGCTGCCCAAAGCGAGGCCTGTTCCACAGCAGGTGAGCGTGACACCTGCACACAGGGCTCTCCACACCACCGGCTGCTTCAGCCTCCTCTGCTCTGTAAGAGATGTCAATGAAGTGTTAACTACAGCACCAGACACATGCAAACATCTATGCTTGTGCATTTGGGCCACAGTGCACACTAATGCATAGGGACTCTGCTGTTACTTTTTCAAAGTTACTAGTTCTTCAATGACGTTTTTGTAACTTTGCATTTCCAAAGAGAGGCCAAAAAGAACCAATTTTCACCTTCACAACCAAGAAACCCATTCACTAACTGTGATGGCTAGGTTTTTCGGTTTTGTTCTTTTAGAAAAAAGGTACTTGTTTGCATTCCTAAGTAAAAAAGGCATAGGAAATTCAGACATTCTATAGCTAGCACTGATTTTTAAACATGTTAGCTGCTACTGCCATCACAACCAACGTGATTAAGCTCCTTTTAACCTGAGAAAAAGGTAGCAATCTCAAAAACACAGTGCTAAGAAAACAGAAAATGGAGACAGAATTATTATTTCACTTCTTTACCTACATGCCAGCTCAGCTGAGCTGTATTTTAGAATTTCCAGGAATCAACCACGAGTGTTTTTGTTTCTCTGTCACAGCATGCATAAGGTACAAAGCAGGACCTTGCAGTCCAACTATGTTTTTATGCATAATGTGTATTTTGCACCTGTACATAGCCCATGAAGCAGCTTTGCATAATTTTCTAGTCTTTATGTTCTTCTCTTGCTCTTCTACAAAAACAGACGCTCTAAGAGCAGCAGGTGCTCGAGCCTGGAGTGAACAGCAGCCCTTTCCCCCCCAGAGCTGTTACCTGGCTCTCTGCAGGGAGTACCACAGGCAGTATCATTACCTGGCTCTCTGCAGGGAGTACCACAGGCAGTATCATTACCTGGCTCTCTGCAGGGAGTACCACAGGCAGTATCATTACCTGGCTCTCTGCAGGGAGTACCACAGGCAAGTAAATCATTTTAACGTGGCTCTCTGCAGGGAGTACCACAGGCAGTATCATTACCTGGCTCTCTGCAGGGAGTACCACAGGCAGTATCATTACCTGGCTCTCTGCAGGGAGTACCACAGGCAGTACCATTACCTGGCTCTCTGCAGGGAGTACCACAGGCAGTACTCATCCCGACGGGCAGTCAGCTGCACCCGCTCCCCCCGCAGCACCCGCTCCTCCCGCGGCAGGAAGTACACACACTGCATCCAGTGATCCCTCCATTGCAAAGGGACAGACACACACCTTAGGAACCAGTCCCAGTCAATGGAGAGTGAACAAAGAGCAGGAAGTACACACACTGCATCCAGTGATCCCTCCACTGCAAAGGGACAGACACACACCCTGAGGAACCAGTCCCAGTCAATGGAGAGTGAACAAAGTAAGACACCCAGTAAGGCCTTTCCTCAGGATAGCTGCTCACAGCCATGACAGTGCTATCTGAAGGCTCAGTGGTTTACCTGCAAAGCAGAAGTGGGGTTTACCCAGTAGGGAGCCATTGTGCAGTTTATCATCCCAGAGGGGTCCATGCCAATGTCCCACCAGGAAAGGACAATTTGTGCCTTCCCAGATCTAACAGGCTCCAGCTGCACTCTATAGGAGGTTGAAGCACTCTGTACTGGCTTACTGAAATCCACACTGCAGAGAGGCATAAAAATTGTACAAAGATACAGTTCAGCATTCTTCAGAAATTCTCACCAGCTTCCTAGGCTGAACACACAACTTCTAGAAAAGGCATAACAGGACAAGTTTGTCTTGACCAAAACAATGTCTCCCTTACCTGAACATTGTCACCACATCACTAAGGGCAGTGAAGTCACTTGAGGGCACCTGGTTCAGTTGGATATCACAAACAGAAGGAACACCTGGACAGTTCTCCATTTCTGAAGGGGGAACAATAATTTTTTCACCATCCTCTGCTTCGACATGAATGGGAAACAGTTTGTTCCAGGCCCACATTCTTTTGGATTCCACCAACTGGACATACACTGTTGCCCTGTGAGGCACTGCCTCACATCCTTCCTGAGTGTTCAAAACAAAGGGTAAATACACTCAATGGGTTAGACTTATTAACATGAATGAGAATTAAACCAATTGAAATGCAAAACCATTTAAAGAAAAGGTGGACTGGGAGCTTTGAAATCTTAAACACAAGTTATTTTGGAGACTTCTGTAACATCAGAAAGGTGAAACTAAAATTAGAAACCTAAATAAAGTTTTGCCATCCACATTTTATTAAAGGATAGTATTAGAAAAGGTAAAAGAGGAAGCCCTAAACTTATACCTATAGATTATATGTCCATGAAGGATACTAGATAACACTATTTAAAATTTTTCCACAGGCAAAAAGCATACGGAGTAGTAAGAGCATGACAAAACCTACCAAAACCAAAGCAATGCCCAGAAGGTGAAGCCCATCAAATTTACAAGGATTTAATTTTTTTAAAACAGCTTGGAACAAGGTTGTTATTAAGGAGAGCTTCAAATCATAACCAAAAGACATCTGTTAACCAGCAAGTTGTTGGTTTCAACACAAAGCATCTAGGTGTGATTTCAGAGCCTGTGATTTACAATACGAACTCAAGTAGCTTTATTCCAGGAATGAGCCTAGTAAATTATTCATTGAATAAGAAACACACAGCTGATGGTGTATTTACCAAGGGATGCAGAAGCCTAAGTATAATCTCTATCTTAGTCCAAAAAAAAGACAGAAGGATTTCTCTAGAGATAGATGTGACACACCATCCTTTTCTATTTTCTTACCTGTACAAGGTATTTGTGTGCGTGCTCATATGTTGGTAAAGCTCCTTCTCCTATCAGCTCTGTATCAAACAATTCTGTGACCAGGATGTTTGCACGACATTCCATATCTCCATCTAAAAGATACAAATTAATATTGTAATGTTGAGCCTTTATACAAGTCTTTCAAGAAAATGCTATCCTAAGAACACAAGTAATTAAAAAACTTATTCCTGTTAAAGAATCTGCTGAAGATTGCAAATTATTTTCCTTTAGAAGTCTACTATGAAATACAAATGACTACTGAAATATCACTAGAACACTTCCTTTTTTAAGTAAATTTCTAATATTACTTTCTAGAGTAACAGAACAGTTGAGGTTGGAAAAGACCATCAAGTCCAACCATCAACCCAGCACCGCCACCAGGTTCACAATTCCAGCCTGTCCCCAAGTGCCACATCCACGTTGTTCAAACACTTCCAGGGATGGTGACTCCAGCCCTTCCCTGGACACTCTGCTCCATGCTTTAAAACCCTTTCCATAAAACATTTTTTCCTACTATCCAATCTAAACATGCCCTGGCACAACCTGAGGTCACATCCCCTTGTCCTGTCACTTGTTATGTGGGAGAAGAGCTCAGCCCCTGATTACAGCCTCCTCTCAGACAGCTGCAGAGCCATGAGGTGTCCCCTCTGCCTCCTTTGCTCCAGGCTGAACAACAGCCCCAGGCCCCTCAGCCACTCCTCAAAACACCTGTGCTGCAGACCCTGCCTGAGTTTTGATTGCAGACACATGGAGAATAAGACATCCTCCTTCATGGTGTTCAGCCACTTGCCAATTTTTTTAAGCCTAGCCTATTTTTCTCACCTGGGCCAACTGTGACTTCAGTGGAGTGCTTGTTGATTACCTTGATCTTGTCAGAAAAACCATTTTTCTCCACTATCTTCACAGCAGCGTTAGCCATGGGCCTGAAAACCTGTGAATGGCAAGAGTGTAGCAAAATAGTAGCTCACATCAGCTTTCCAAAGTGGAAGGACACCAGCACAAAATGCAACATATTTAGTTCTGAAACAAATGAACAACTTCTGTATCTTCTCCCATGTCTGAAGTCCATGAAACAAGACAGAGCCTTGCTTGAAAAATTCATAGAGCTCCAGTGTCACTGTTACCAACTGAGTATCAGCTGTCTCCCAAAGCTGTTCCAACTGAACTTTCGAGAGACAAGAACACACATCAAGAGTATGTTAGCATTCACATTAAGCAAACTTATTTATTTCTTTGGAAAAATACGTATATCCATCAAGAGAACCACAAGAGACTTACATGTGCCCAAGATAATATCTAAATAAATAAATGAACTCAAAACAATCAGCACTGAAACAGTCACTGAAGTATGTCAAAAATCTGCTTTTATTAACAGTATAAATGTGAAAAGAATTTTTGTTTCCTTCACAGCAAAAATAACAAAATGACCAAGAATATGTTGAAAGGGTTTAACGTTCATATCCAGTTTTTAAACTCAAGAATTTTCAGTGTTCCATCCAGTCACAAGACTTGACTACCTAAGATAAGACACTTGTGGCCACTCTGGAAATCAGCACAAACCTCTCTGATGGCTTCCTGTGTCTACATGAAAGAAGACTGTCCTGAAAAATGATCATCAGATAAAATTCTAAATTAAAAAAACAATACAGATGTCTACTTGGGTAGAAATCCCACAGTACTCTTTCAACTAGACCCTATAGACAAGCAGATCTTCTCTTTGTTTCCTCAAATGCATCAAAAAAAACCTAAACTGGCCAAAATGTTCCTGTCGTTATCCTTAATATGAGTAATGGCTGTTAATGACCATCAGGATGTTTCTTAAGTGCCAATAAAAAAGGAGATGTTCTATCTCATCCCAGAGAGACGGAAAAGTCCGTTCATGAAATGGCCTCCTTGTTACAACGTGGTTCATGTTATGATTAAGTGGTCTGAGAATCCATCTCCAAGAGTTAAAACTTCTAAAGATCAGCAATATGGTTAGAAAATACTGACATTTTTCAAAAACATGGTTAAAGCTCTATATTACACTTGATTTTTGATAAAAAGTAGAGACAATGAAATACCAGAAAACTTGACTCAGAAATGTCAATCTGTACATTTACAGAAACTGTCCTAAAAATGAAAAATATACTATACCTTTTCAACTATGTTCTTGTAAGACCTAGGTGGTTTTGACACATGAAAGGCTTGAGTTTGCTCTTCAGAAGCCACCACAGAAAATAACAAATGCATGCAGTCCACTGATTGTGCAGCCAGAACTGCACTGAAGCCTGAAAAGGCAGCTCTGAACACACATGCAGCACATGTGCAGCCCCTACCAGATGCTCACCTCGACTGCATAGCAGAAATCTGCCCCAGCTGAAGCTGCCATCATGGCCAGGAGTCCTGTGCCAGTGCCTATGTCCAGAACTATTGCTTTGTCACCTCTCTCCTTCACCCTGCTCACTGCAGCGCGGATACCTTGGTAGTACTTCACATTCTGGGGAGAAGAAAAACCTTTAATCCATTTACACTTTCCATTTTTGTGCAGAAGTCTTGAATTCTCCAACCACAACTTTATAAGCAGAAAAAGGCCTGGAGACATTCTTTATGCCTTACAGTCACACCAAAGCCATCTTCAGCAAAAGCAAGTGTATCCGGTGGGATCAGTCCATTCAAAGCACATCAACTTCTATCACCAAGTTCACACTGTCATTGATCAGTCAGCTATTCAGACCACATGCATAATTTCCAAATGTGATACATTTTCTGGAGCAAATAATAAAAAAATTTTCCCCTGCAGCAGCATTCAAATAATCATAAACTGACTCTGACAGTACAGGAGCTACAGTGTCTTGGATTTAGATTCCTCTCTTCATCTGCTGAAATGTGTTCATACATGAGAAGCAACATGTGTAAATAGTGGGTTTTGGTTACATACCATTAAATGGGGCTACAAGAGAAAGGAAATGGCCATTTTCTTACCATTCAGAAGGGTTTGGCCTCTGTACTTACTCTGTCTTTATCGTGAAGCATATCTGCATAGCGTGACCTACAACAACAAAATTCCAGTCAAAATATTCCATATTGTAAAGCACAAACTGCAGGATCTCAGAGAGCCTCCCTTGTTTCCTCTTACTAAGGCAACTGGTCCCCATGGCCCATAAATGCACAAACAGCTGACGGGCTCTTTGAGCATCTGAACTGTTCACCAAATCTGAGGAATAATGTCATTTCAATGATCTGGCCATCGACATATAAATGAATTAATTAATTGCTGGCACATATCCTCCCCTCAGCAATGACCCAAGACATAGACCTATGGACAAACTGTGAAGTAACAGCTGGGACAGCGGCAGAGTCATACAGACCAATACAGAGATTTAAATTTCTTTGGTCCCCATTTCTTCACGGGTTGCACTATTTAAAAATACCCCAAAATCTAATCTTCCCACCGACCCTGGCTGTTACATTAAGCTCTTAAAAAGTTAGTACAGTAACGGACAACTGGCAACTATTTATTGCACTGGGATTTAAAAGAAATTTAGTCAATGCATTTTGCCACAACTCAGTCATTGTCAGTATCAGGATCAGCACCTCAGAAAACATTTTAAAAAGTTTAGAAGGAATTTATTTGGAGAATAGTTCACAAAATTTTACACTGACAGTTCTGCCCTGTACAACACCAGGCACGTTCACTAACATTTAGGTTATCCTACAGTCCGATCAACTCATGCCCTTAGGAATTCTACAAAGATAAACCCCAAAACTGACATGAAAACAAGCTGAGTTTGCTCTTTTTTGGTGGCTTTAGGGGAACAAGTACCTTTTTCCATCATACCTGGCAATCTCCTGGTGGTAGTCATAGTCCTCAGCCTCCTCTAACCACTCCATGGCACCAGTGGTTGGATTAGCTCTTCCACAAAAGGTCTTCATGACCAGTCTCAACTTGTACTATATTATTGATGTATTATGTGCAGTTTTGCTGCTTTCACTTCAGTGTAATACACCAGACTCTGGCTGTGAAAAAACCACAAACCAAACACAAAACTCCCAGTGAAAACAACTGTAACTTCAGCCATCACTTGAGCTCTGGGTACCTGTTACACCTGCCTTGCCCAGAAGCCAAGTGACCGCTTTACGCTTTTTCTACAACGACGTTTTAAAAAGAAATCCCCTCACGGTAAATCCTCAGGGAAAACTCCTCCCGCCCTGTCCCGGGGTGCCCGCACAGCCCGTGCCGGGGGAGGGCCCAGCGGCGGCCCGCCGAGAGCCGCACAGCGCCCGGGGCCAGGCAGGCCGGACCTCCCGCCCGCGGGGCTTGCGGCCGGGGGGACAAGGCGCTCATCCCGCTGTTTCCGCGGCAGCCTCCCTCACAGGAGCCCGCCGGGCTGTGCCCCTCACGGCAGCCCCGGGCCCGAGCCCCCTACGGCAGCCCCCGGCTGTGGCTCCCTCAACGGCAGCCCGGGCCCGAGCCCCTCACGGCAGCCCCGGGCCGAGCCCCCTCACGGTACCGCGGCCGGTACCCGGCCGGTACCCACCGCTACTGGCGCCTGCCGCAGCCGCCGCCGCGCCTCGCGCGAACCGCCGGCGGCCCAGACCCCGCCCGGCCTCCCCTCCCCTTCCACTGCCGGATCCGCCCCTTCCCTTCCTCCCCTCGTTGCGGCCAATGTCTTCCGCGGCCGTGCTGCGGGTGGGCCGGAACGGGCGCGGCCCCGAGCCGGCGAGGCGCTGCCTCCTCGCTCTGCAAGCGGCGGCGCGAGGAGCCGTCCGGAAGCGGAGCCTCTTCAGCTGGTGGCAGACGTCGTCCTCGCCAATGTAGCGCGCCGCGGGCCGGCCCGGTCGGCCAGCCGGGCTCCCGGAGGCCTCTCGCTGGCCTGGTGCTGGCTCCCTGCGGGTTCCGGGTATCCCTGTGGGTCGCGGCCCGCCGAGAGCAGCGGCGGCGTGGCTAGGTGCCGGGACGCGAAGGGGCAGCCCCTGCGCCGGGCAGGACAGAGTGACGGGCACTGCACAGCCTGTTCAGCTTCTCGCACTTACAGGCTGTTCCTCACTCAGAGACCGCGGAACAGTCAGCAAGTGAAGCCCGAGTGTCTGCTGTTTGAGGTGCTGAAGCTCAGCCCTCCAAGGATAACAACTACCATCCGCTATCCGGCCTTTTATATTGAATCAAACTGGGATGTCGTGGGAAATGATCTTTATAGGACATCGTAAAGGATATTTTGCCTTAAATTCAGGTCCATCGCGGTCTTCCAAAGGCATTTGTTTGGACGGTTATTCCATACAACAAAGTAGTTTAAAAATCAAATTGAAACAGTCTTAGAACTTTCCTTCTATATCTTCTGCTTTTTTCTCCTGATATCAAGAGAATATTGATTGTTGCGTTGCTTAAAGCAATAGTAGAAGTTAATTTGATGTTAGGAATATTAGAGCTGCAGTTCTTATTGCACTACTACTAGTAGTCATTAATTCCTTCTAGGAAGGGGTAGGATGGTGTCATTATATTCCTCCTCCTTTTTGTTCCTCTACTCAGAATGAACCAGTTCAGAAGTACGTTAAGGATGCCATCACACGGGACAGAGCAGCTCAGAGCCTGCGGCCCCCTGTGGGAAGCACTCAGCGGATCCTCCAGGAGCTCCAGCCCCCTGTGGGAAGCACTCAGCGGATTCTCCAGGAGCTCCAGCCCCCTGTGGGAAGCACTCAGCGGATCCTCCAGGAGCTCCGCTCCTCCAGGCAGGAGAAGAGGAAGGAGAACCGGTACCGTGTCATAGCCAGCCACCGACCCGCCTGTGCTGAGACAGCCGTGCCTGCCACAGGGGCTGGGGCTGACACTGATGGGCACGGGGCAGGCTCTGGAGCACAGGAAGATGCTTCACAGGAGGAGAGCGGTGCTGCTGATAAGAGTTCGGACTGCTGTGGGAAATTCCAGTTGTTTGATATTGTCCAAGAAGAGGAGATGGTGGGAGACTGCAGCGTAACCTCTGCCAACCCCCAGGTCAGCAAATCAGCTCAGTGTTCTTGAATACTGTGATCCTGCTGTGGGAAAGTGTTTTGGTCTCAGATTGCAGGACGTCATCCTTAGTTAGCTGCAAAGAAAACTGGTGGCTGTAACCAAGACTTTGTCTGCATGACTTGAGTGGAAATAAGCATTTTTTTATTTTTTCTTAGCAGAAGATCGATCCAGATGTGATTCTTTGCAATGCAGTAGAGATGATCCGTGAGCGTTTAAATGTTTCTGAAGATGCTAAAAAGCACTGTGAGAAGGAAGATGAGTATGTTTATGACATCTACTATAAGGAAACATCAGCCCCTGGTTGGATTGAAAATATCCTTTCTGTACAGCCCTACAGAGAAGAATATGAATGGGTAAGGGTGTGGAAAAAAGGATCTTTCTTAAATTGAAAGGTCACAAATAAACATGCTTTAAGTCCTATCATTAAAAATTGCCATGCCAAGAAAGGTCCTTTGAGATAGACACTACACATGTGCTCAGTGACTTCTGCCTTAGGCCTCTGGTGTGCTGTGTTCCTGCAGGTTACTGTTCATTCATTAAATGATGATATGACAATGGAAACTGAAGGGATGGTGCTCATGTACTCAGAAAAATCCGTCTGGTTTCAAACTGCCAATTACATTTTGGCACACAAATGTAAACTTGAGTAATTCACGTCTCACTTGTGATTAGGAGGCAGTAATTAAAATATTAAATATTAACAAAGTAAAAATATTAAAATATTGTTAATACATCTGAGCGGAAAGAGGAGCAAGGAGACACACAACTTTTTCAGTATCTGAAGACTGGACTTTAACCTTGATATGAGATACTTTTTCCTAGTAGAATTGTCCTTCAGTGACTGTGGAGTTAGGAAGTTTAATGTAAGCTTCAGTCTTTTGTTCTATAGATACTGTGATCAATAGACTTACATATTGGAAACCTGAAGCTACTTTTTCTTTTCCTTGATCTATAACACTACTGCTGAAGTGAGTGGGATTAAGTTAGACATTAACATTTAAATGCTGAAGTGGAACATGTAAATATGTAACTCAACTCATTTCTCACCTAAAGCAGATTTGAAGTGTTATGGTGAACACAGTGACAGGTCCAATTTTTCTGCAGTGTCCTTTTTGTAACTGCAGAATTCCTTGTGCCATCAGTGAGTGTCTCTTGGCTCTTTCTGATCTGTATAGTATTGCACAGGTGGATGAAAACCCACTTAACATTCACTACAAATACAGACTCCCAGCATTATGTTTTGTGTTGATATGCAGGTAAATGATGATCCTGTTCCAGAGGAAGTGTATGAAGATGAAGATGATGAAAATGATGAAAATAACTGGCGGAATGATTATCCCGAAGAAGATGAATTCTTACCCGAGGAAGATGGAGAAAAAGGTACACCTATAATAAATGCTGTTTGCTTTCATGCTGTGCACATAAATCCTCTTCTTTTTACATGCTAAAAAAGCAACTTAACTGAGCACTGCTGGGGTAGTGTTCTTAAAATGGGTAAAATCTGCTTAGAGGAAGATTATCTTTCTTGGAACTAGAAGAGTGTTTTTGCAAAGTCAAAATTAAGTCATTTTCAGACTGCTGCAAAATTGCAAAGGATTGCTTGCTTTGAGAAGGAGTTGATGACTTGGGTCCACATGGTTGTGAAATGCTGCCTCTGCCTTCTCAAGTCCCCATCCCAGAGTACTCCAAGCACAGTTCAAACCTCACCTAATACAGAAGTTGTTCAGACTTTGTTAGTTCCACAAGTAGCTTAAAATAGTCTGATTAACTTATTTAACTAAAAAGAAGGGATAATCTATAAGTGTTGATGCTCTTTTTGTAGAGCCTGAAGAGAGCTCCAGTGATGAGGAGCAATATTACAGGAGAAGAACGTGGGACAAATACCGACAGGAGGTTCTACAGGAGTTCGGATACGACGAGATGGAAGATTTGGGTTCTGACTGAAAGTTCTTTTTTGAAGATGAAACGTGTGCTGAAGGTGAAACTCTGCTGTGGTAGGAGAATGCAGCATGGGAACAGCCAGCTGCAGCTGGCAGATCTCAAACAGATGGGTGTCTGTGGCCACTTGACAACACAGATTTTTGTTCGAAGCACAAGTGTTGTACAGAGGTTCTGAAGGAACTTTTTTTTTCCCCAAAGCTCCCTGCCCAAGCGTTTGTTCCTGTAGTGCCCATACCTCCATGTCATACATGTATGACCTCCACGTCATACATGGAGGTGCTGTTGGCAGCAGCCCTTCTGGTCATGGCTGATGTGCCAGGTTTCACGAGAAGTGTGTGTCTGCCCTGATGGCAAGTGAAGTCCTTGAGAAAGGCACTGTCCTAGTGCTCTCTACTGTATTTGTTTCTAAGTGTAAGTGACTTTCTTTACAAGTGTTGGAGCATATGAAATGCCCTGACCTGTCCATTGCTCTCCCAGTAGTTTTACTGTTGGAGTAGAACAGTGCATGCTTAAATTGTAAATAAAAATGTTTTGACTAAGTTTTCTGTACTAAAAGATCATAAGAAGTTGGTACAGCAGAAGCCACACCATCTTAACTTGCATTTATACACCTTTAAAACCATTTAATCCTCTGTGTTTGAACACACCAAGTGTTTCAGCACTATCCTCCTGGAGTCTGTAAAGAATGGCTGATAGGATGTGAGATCAATGTCATGCAAGAGCTTTAGGCTGCAGCACTGGCTTTAGGCCAGTTAGTTCTGACTGGTAAAGTCAAAGTAGTGGAGGCAAAATTTTTTCATTGTTGGTTTCAGAGCAAGGTTATCTGGCCCCAGATAACCTTTGTTACCTTTGCCACGACCCGTGCCTGTTGAAGCTCTGCTTGTTCACTGGACAGATGGCTCAGTTTGGGTACTGAATCTATTCCAACCATTTACAAGATTAAAAAGCTGGATTAAAATGGCTAAATTATAGTTTTTATTTAGTAGTGAAAAGACCAGACATGTTTTATGCACAGTTGGCACATAACTTCCTCAGCTAGAATTTAACTCCCTTAAATCCCAATGCTGCTCCATAAACGTATCCCAGGGCTCCATTTGATGTTAGTCTTCACCATCCACCACCATGTGCCCTTCTCTGCACTTTCTAAGATAACCTTGGTCATGGGGTCAGTGCAAAAATCCAAATATTCCCACTGTTATTCAAGTGGCTGATGAAAATGTGGTGCACCTTTGGAAGTGTGCATTGCTTCAGCCATAATCTGATTACAGGATTTAGTTCAGCTCAAGTGCACAAAACAGTACCTGTGGCCAAACTCAGATCAACTGAGGGAGACACTCTGAACTAAGGTAAAGATTCCAGGTATGTTTCTGAAGTACATCTCACTCTTGTAGCCAAAGAGGCTGCTGCTTCTTGCCTTTTGCTGCACTAAAATTCAGTATTACAGGTGTCCTGAGGTCAGACTTACAGCTATGAAATTACAAATATTACTCATTAGCATGCCTGTGCTGCAGTAGTACTTTTACTTCCATTTTTATTTCTACTTTCTCTCCCTGTTGCTTAGCTTTCAGGATCTAGTTTTTGCCACAGAACTTCTGCTATAGAGGAAAAAAAAAAGAAAGTGGTTTCTTCTGTGAGGTAGTCTTTTTCTGATGAGCAGTACTGATAGTAATAAAGGGAATTTTCTGACTGCTGAGGTCATAAGGCTACTGTGTGTTCACTGCAACAGCTCAGAAACAAATGCTTACCTGCTTCAAACTGAACATATTTTTTATTGTGAAAATTTCATAAAACCTAGCAGAAGTTCACCAAAAACAAGTTTACAAGAAAGAATCATCAAATGTTAATCAAACTTTTAGTGCCAAGGTGCCTTGTTGATTAAATCTTTGCCACGGTCAGATGCCACATTCCACGTAGTATATGGCATAAAATACTTATCTCTAAGGGAGAAAAGTTGGTTCAGTCTTTAAATAATGGAGCACAACTTTATTCATTTTTCTTCTCAATGACGAATTAGGTAGGTAGTTGTAACCAGTTGTCTTCTGGGGTAAGAACTGAGATAGCACAGCAAAACATTTCATGCAAAAATCCATCAGAATTAAGCTGGAAATGACTTGGTCTTTTGAGTCAAAGTGGTTTTCAGTCTAACTTAAAAATGCATTTACTTCACTGCCTGGCTGTGCAGCAATTGGATTTGATCTGGGAGCTCTTCCCATGCTAACACAGTTCTGAGGGAACCACTGACACAGCTGCTGTGCCTGACATGGGCAGATACTCCTCATCCCAGGAAAACACGCCCTGCCAACACGGCCCAGTTCAGGAGGATGACGTGAGGGCGTGAGCTCTGTGGGAACCCAACCGTAAGGACGTTTTCAGGATTTCTAAAAGACCACTGGAAACAGTTTTCCCATTTTTTCCAGTTCTACCTCTTCCCTTTATAGTTGTTTTAACCGCTGTATCCTCCCTCCTGCTTCTCGTAATGGCTTTAAATTTTAGTTGGATTTCCTTTCTAACTTCTTTTCCTCATTTGTGTCCATCTCTGTTAAAACACAGTAGCAGAGCAGCTGCACCTTTCGTGTGACTGCACCTGCACAAGAAATTGGAGACATGAGAACAACAGTCACGAATCTCAACTCTAATTACACAACAAATGTGACTAATGACAGCTGTCAGGAACTGCCTCACCTCCCTCCAGGGAAACAAACACTAAGAGTTAATACAATAACTGTCTTCCACTCAGTTTTCTTTTTTTAAACAGATACTATTTAAAAGTGTTCTGTTGACATCCTACAGTGTTCTTCTTCTTAAGCACCCTGCTCTGTGGGTACTCTGCTGGGGGCTGGGGTCAGCCCCCCACAACCCCTTCCATCAACAGACCCAGATTCACCCTTTTAGTTTTCCTCTTTCCTAACAACATCTCCAGCTACAAAGAAACTTACCTAAAATCTTGTTAATAAATTGAGGTCTCCTCGATGCAGGTAAATAGACTCCCAAGAGAAAGAATGGAATTCCAGATAAAGCAATGCCAATTCCAATCACTGAATTTATAAAGTCGCTATAGAGTGGTATTACTACCAGAAATATTGTGCATATACAGAATAGTATTGGGAAAGCCAGGCTCAGCTGGAGACAGAAAAACAGAACAGAATGTTATTGTAATATTCATTGCCTACAAACACTGAGATACAGACTTTTCCCTCTCAACCCCACTTTGTGAAATTATCTGCTCTTCCTCTTATATATCTGGCTATTTAGAACCATAAGCAAATTGCAGAATTATTTTTAACAGAACTGCTGCTAAAAATTGCAGAAATTAACAACTATGGTAACTCTGCTGTGCTGAAAGCAACTGTATAGTGGCAGGAAGTGTTTCTAGAAAAGTCCAGTAGAACTTGGGAAACCAGAATGACTTCTTTGTGAGGAGTATTAACTCAAAGTGTGGGAAGGTCATTAGAGGATTGGATATCATCAGAGCTAAATGTGGGCCACGTTGACAGAGATTTCTAATGCAAGATAAAAAGCTGACTCCTATGTAAGCCTATAGAGACATTCTCTTGTTGACAGAGAGAAGGGATACTGATTGAACTAGCACACAATAATATACTATTCCAACAATCCCTGACTCTTCCCTAGCAGCTAACTTTCATGGTACAATATAAAATGGAAACCATGTTTTATGTCCTGATCAATTTGTAACCTTCAGACACAAGATGTATGGTCCAGATTTTAGACAGCACTTCTGTGTTTTTATATATCTTATTACATGGAAGACAGGGATTTGAAACAATTGTGTCATAAGGGTTACCTTAAGAGGCCTGGGTCGATCTGGTTCTTTCCAGCGCAGATATAATTGTCCAGCAATAGACAGACCAACAAAAAACCAGTAACTGAAACTGAAGTAATTAATAAGCTTGAAGACATCTTCCACAGCCAGGTAAAAAAGGGTCATAATACACTGTCGGGAAAGAACAAGTGTGAGAACAACAACAAAACACTGAAACTTACTGTTTATGCTGCTTTTTGCTTAAAGTAACACCTTACACTCCTTGGGGTTTGGCATGCTTTTATGCCTCACAAAATCACTCTTTCACCAATCACCTTGATGACAGCAAAGTTGAAGTTCTCTCTTGTGAATTTTTCAAAGTCTTCTTTTAAATAATTCACATCTGAGAAGCTGAAAAGGAAAGCAATACCAACTTACATTGAAGAGCAGTGCTGGCACAGGTGTGAACCTCCCTATGTGGATCATAGACAGCAGATCAGGAAGGTGACCTTCTCGAGATCCTACAAAAAACAGCCTGAAAAAAATAGTGAGAAAACACATGGTGAGGCCACAGGGGAGAGGGAATGTATTAAAGAAAATAAAAAAATAACACCAGTATAATATTTACACCACTCAATTTCCATCCTTTAAACTGGGATCCTTAAACTTCAACTCTTCTTTTAGAGATGTACTGTACAACAACCATTAAAAGATGTATAAGCTTTGGAAACATGCTGTTAACATCTGTTTTTAAAAAATCATGCTACGTGTAAAATAGACAACATCTACAGTAACAGAAACAAATTTCTGTTGTTTCACAAAATAGAGGAATAGTTTTCACTGGCCACCAGAAGAGCTTTAGGTCACTAAAATGGTGTCACTCAAACACATGCTGAAAAAACCACACATAATTTTAATATCAACTCTTCTGTATTGACTCCCTCACCAGATGATGTTCCCATTTGCCTCAATAAATCTATTTAAAATTTTGGCTAGTCACATCCACAATCAGTGCTCAAAGAAAAGCTTCTGTACTGTATCCTAAGCTTTCTGACTGCAGCTTCATAGCAGTAGCAACTTTTTAAGGTTTTTTCCCAATAAAAAGTTTTAAAATACTGATTTTAAAAGGTCAGTAAGTTTTAAGCAAATACATTTGAAAGTAAGAACTTGCTAGAATTATTGGACCAAGGAAAATGGAAGGTAATCCAAGTAATCAGAAGGCCTGAGGACTCACCACTAATATGATCTTTAATTGTGCTCTGTGTGCTCTCAGGAATGCTTTGGGGAAGTAGTGTTAACATCCACAGAGGTTTATTTTATTGTGGCTATTTATTACAGGTTCAGTAACAACAGTATTTTTGCCACTGTCAGAATAGATGAGCATAACAGTAACATGTAAAAATATTGATGATCATTTGTCAAACTGAAAGAGATGCACTACCTTGATGATGCTAGAATTGAAGCATTAAGTCCACCAAAACAAGAAAAGGCTACAGCAATGGGGATTGTCCAGCTGAAGCTACCAAATGCCTGGTCAGCAAATGTCTGATGAAAGGGAAAAGAAAAAGGAAACATGAAAATACCTGTGAAAAAGCTTATGTAAAACAACGACATCAGAGCTGTGTAATGAGTTTGTATGGAAAAACAGCAATACAGTAAGGACAACCCATAATGCAGCACAAAGAAGCACACAGCTTTCTTATTTATTTATGAATTCTAAATAAGCACAGACTTCTTTAGCCAAGCACCTGAACTCACATTTTCTGCTCACAAAAATAATGCTCACAAATTAAAACAAAACAGTCTGAGAATTTTCTCAACAATATATTTTATGATCTAAATGACCTACAGAACTCATCTGAACATTCTCTGGACTACAGAGAATAAAGGACAAAAATGTCATTACATGACCAAAAAGGGAAGTGCCATATTGCAGTGGATAAACATAACCACGTAACCAACATCACACCTACTGTTTAGAGACAGTATTCCTGGAATCTAGATTTATTTTCCTGCTTTTGCAATTTCCTAAGCAACATCTTCCTCTCCTTTAGCTTCCCCAGCAGGGACTCTGGGCTCTACTCTCCCAACATGGCAAATGACAGAGCAAGTTCTCTGATCAGCATTTGTTAATGCTGCTGGACAATACTGCCAGCCAGCTGTGGTGACTTTCCATGACACAGCTCTAAACTCAAGAAATCAGGAGCATCAAAGTTTCACAGCAAGTGGTAAGAGCCACTGATTACCAGTGACCTTGGATCTATAACAAAAATGGGTAATAATTTGCAAGATACTGTCCTGGTCAATTCTGTTCAGCCTCCTGGATGGAGAGAAAAAGGGAGAGAGACTCAGAACATCAGACAACACATTTGAAAAATGAAGGCATTTCATCCTGAAAACTGAGGGTATTGTAAGCCCCACCTTGGTGTGAGCACTGCACACATCTGAAGGTCAGCACCAGTGTGGAGTCAGGCAGAAACCCCTCAGGCTGTGTTCAGAGGACGTGGGGGGAACCTTCCTACCTCCTGACCTAAACTGCTTCCAGGATTGCTTTCACAGAAGCAAACCAACAGTCATGGTAGAAAAAGAATCATATCTCCCTTAGGCAGCATGAGATAACTATTTATAGAAACAGAAAGGTACATACTTTTGTAAGTACCTTTCTATACCTAATACCTACTTGTATTCAAACAAACCTCAAAATTAACATTTTACACCTTAGCAGGCAGCAGTAACCTAAATGTTTGTATGAACCTTTCTCTAAATCACCTTCTAATCTCTCTCCTCTTTTTCAATTTCAGGATCCTCAGACATACAAAGCATATATAGTAGTTCAGCCTTCTGCAGGGCTGCCTATTACAAACATTTGCTTCAGTTTTTAATATTTTAGTATTTTGAAACACCTCCCCCTTGACCTCCCCTTTAAACCAGTGGTCTTCACCATAACATTTATGAGCTAAGGAGCTCAGCCAAAGGTGGTCAGCATTCAGAACTGGCCTTTATTTGTACCATATAAAGTTATATTGATTTAACAGTGGTCAAATTTTGATTAATTACTGCAGGAACAAGATCATCAAGAGCAGTGCATTATGGTCTGATTAATGTTTCTGTAGGTCAAAAAAGCCTAAATGACTTTATATAGTTGGGGGGTTTTGTTAAATGAGTGTTTGATTTTCACAAGACAAAACCCTGTATATAATGTCAATCTTTAACCTATAAAATGCTGAGAAATTCACTGACATAAAACAAAGCTTGGCCAGCTCAAGTTTCCTGCTCTTTGCCAGCACTGACAAAATGCTGTGCTCAGCACATTATCCAGGTTAAGGTTAGAATCCAGCTCTGCTTAGCTGTATAACATCATTTACACTAAAAAGCACTAAAACATCCTTTTGTGTAATTTAGTTGAGCCTCAGCAAAGGCAGATAGGATTTCCTGCTGCTGAAGGACAATGCAAACCATACAATCACTTCAATGGGAACCTTGCCAAAAGGTTCAAAGTCAACACCGTGTTAGTCACCCTGGTTCTCAAAGGCACCTCCCTTCCTGAGCTCTTCAGTTTATACATACTAGCACAGGTTCCCTCAAAATGGAGCTTCAACATGGGGATGGAAAAATGCCCAGAGATTCTCCCAGATATTATAAAAATCAACACAGGAAAAGTATAAAAGAACTAATCCACATACAAATTCTACTTCCTGCTGAAATCGGGACTTCAGTTTAGCAAAAGCCCATGCCCTAGGAAATGTGTTCTGTACACCATGGGTTACCAATTCTCAGTCAACTGAAACTGCAACTAACCATTCACATTATTGTACAGAAAAGATTTCTGCAGCCCAAGAACAAACAATTATTAGAACCCAAAGTGCTTCTCCCAGATCCTTTTTGGATCTAAATGCAGCTCTGAGACACCCTGATGCAGAACGTGTTTCATTACGACCCAGTGACTGAACTAAGACAACTTCTCCAGACAAGTAAGAATGAGGACAAGATGAAAACTCTAATAGGCAATTGTTGTAATAGTTTAAAGGATTATTTAAACCTGGACTGCTGATTTCTGAAGCCAAACAGTAAATGAAATTACAAGAAACAAAACTGAAAACGGTTGGAGGATTTCTAAATATACAAAGCTAAGATACAGAGTTCACTCAACAAGATGTTAGAGAATTAAGATGTTTAGTAAGATTGCCTAAAGGATAAGCATTTAGATAAGTAATATTAACGGCTAAAGTTAAAGAAGAGAGAGAAAATGTATGAATGTAACCTTATGCTGAAGGATGCAAATTATCTAATATGTCATTTGGAGAAATGTTTTCCCCCCAAAAGGCATTCTTTGCAAGCATTTTCCATTTCCTTTGGAAACATCTAGTAATGGGTCAGGGTGGAATGACAGGTGCAGGACTAACTCCAGGGCCATTTCCATCCCATAATGTATATCTGAGTTTTCTAAGATATGCTAATGTTGCCTCACTTATCTTGGAAAACAACAATCATTCATATAAGCAGTAAACCCCACAAATTATATACAGATCAAAATGTTAAAGATTCAATGTGTTCTGGATGTTCTACAACAACTGCTAATCAAGCTGAAAGCCTAAACAAGTAATTTCCCTACATCTGTACAAGTGAGACTCTTGAAAAGAGAACAGCACAGTGACAGCCTTTACCAAGCACTGTCATTTCCAATGTACTTTCTAATGCTGTGGGTGGAATTCCTGACAGAGCAAACGCTGGAGGAACTTCAAGAATTAAACTTTTCCCTAAGTGAGGTAATGTAAAAGACTATTTTAACTGAGAATGATCTAAAAAAAGTTCAGCTTGGTTTGCCAAGTAGATCTGCCTGTAAAATGATCTTTCAGCAAAACAAAGTTGAAAGGTACCTAAACTTGGGCTAAATTTTCCAGTGATCCTAACTAGCTTAACGTGACACATAAAGAACCACCTGCTTTTATACAGGTGTTTCTGACAGGGTTTCACCCTCATTTCTAACAAGTTCACATACCAATACTCAACACTTGAGTACAAATTTATAAATCCTTCAACACCCTCTTTTCAACAGATGCCAAGAAATGTCTTCTCCAAAGCTCAGCTATCCTGTCTTGTGACCAAGGA
Source organism: Manacus vitellinus (assembly GCF_001715985.3). NCBI lineage: Eukaryota > Metazoa > Chordata > Aves > Passeriformes > Pipridae > Manacus > Manacus vitellinus. The sequence continues at coordinate 515,326 of NW_021938838.1, forward strand.
CAAACCCAAAGGTCTCTGCAGTGTTTCTTGCTGAAAGAGTTATTGAAGTGTCAGTAAAAGCAGCCACAATAAACATTCACTGTGTGCGTGTGTCAGAGGATTATTTTGCACAAGAAGGTAGGGCAAAGAAAAGTCCAACAAGCAATCAAATTATCAAGCACATACACCAAGTGCACTGTACCAAGAGAATAAAAAAAGGGGGGGAGAAGAGTTAGTGGCTGCTTTCTGCTCCAACTGCTATTGTACAGTCACGGATCCTCCACGAATGAGCCAGACCTGGGCTCCCAACTGAACCTCTCACCAGTTCCACTTTAACTGCCACTGCTTCTGGGAGTGGGGAAGTGCATTTATAAAAACAAATGAGGTGGCACGAGGGGAAGAATGGAGCATTCTCAAGGGTATGTGGAGGATGACAGAGGAGCCTACCTGGAGGCAGCTCTAAGCAGAAGCATTTAGTCCACCACAACAGGAGAAAGTCACCACTATGAGGATGGACTTCGTCTTGGGTTCCTTCTGAGAAAGTCTAAAGAGCAAGAAGGATTAAGAGATTAAATTGTCATCTCTGCTATAGTCTGACAAGTCCTGTAGTCCAGACTTGAACTATAACTGCTTTTACCAGTTAGGAAACAGAGATTCAGTGGCTGATACAACACTTGCAGTTACAGATAAAGTCCTTTAATGCCCTCCCCTCCATCGGACACGTAAGGAATACACACATACACGCACACTGGAGGACATACACCTGCATGGTCCCCTTAGTTCTCTTTTTTTCTTTCCCAAATCAACAGGGAATAAAGATGAAGGAAGATGTTTCCAGCCATGCACTTCTCAGCTGAACTGCTCTTATTTCATCATGGCTAAAATGTTACATTACTCCCAGAAGAATGGGCAAAAACTGAATTACAGCTTTGTTTCAAGACATGAATGACTGGTTTAACTACATTTTCTTTTTATCTTGGGTTAGTTTGATCTCATGATCATCAGCTGGTAACTTGTGCATGGTTTGCAAGAACACTTTTTTGTCCTTTTAAAGGTCCAACCCACAGTTCTGTACAAACAGGTTGAACTAAAATGAGTGTGAATTGCCCTGTGTAAGGAGCTGCCCCAACAATCTGCACAGAATGCTGCCTCACAGTCAGTCACTCAGGCACACTGATGGTTAGCAGGACCCACAGTCATGTTACAAATCACAAGATGAGGAGTGTTTGTCACACTGAGCTGCACACAAAAAGTGCACTTAGAGGCACACAAAAAATGCCAGACTACACTGAGTGTGTGTGGAGCTGCAAGCACATGCTGGGCTGGCAAAGCACTCAACAGGATTGATTGGAGGGACAAATGCCAAGAGATTGTAGTCTAACATGAATAAGAAACTTATACAGAACTATACCCAAAGATTATGAGGTGCTTCTATTAGGAATGTTTAAAAGGCATCTTTTCAAGATCCTATCGCACAGGAGCTTTTCCAGGCTCAGTTCTAGAACATTCTTACCCTGAAAATCATACAGAGCAGTAAGGGGATTAATATATATATATAGTGTATATATATATACATGCACACACACATATATAAGCACAATCTGAGTGGTATTTTGGAAGTGCAGGTAATTCCACTTTGACATTTCCCGTGAGGTAGAGCATAAATACACTCACACATTACAGGAAGATTTGTCAGTCAGAGCTACAGTATTTTTTCTCCATTTTAAGCTTCTCAGGCCTCTAAGGTGCTGTTTCCTAAAGGAACCAAACTCTGATTTAAGGCAATCAGGAAGCTGTCCATGCAAAAAAAAGCCACTGAGTAGATGAAGTTCTCCTACTGCCACAGATTACATCGTCAAGATACTGTATGACATCTCTCCACCTCGACCAAATTAGATTTAACATCACATATACTAAAGAAAGAGTGCACATCAACCAAAAACAGTCAGAAAATTGTAAAGTTCCAAAAGAAAGCAATTTAAATGTTCGTGTTTCTTGTAATTCTCTTTTCAACCACCACACTGCTGATTTATTTTGCTCAAACAGACATAATCCTCTCCTTGTATTATTGGCAATGCTTTTTCTAGGAGAAAAAGGTACCAGTGCAGTGCAAGGGCCAGCATGGAATTCCCTCCTCATCTTTAGGTCACTGAATACAATCTTATGGTAAGAGAAATCAGCATTACTCTGCTGCATTAATATATTGCAGGTCTACTGCATGTAACATGTCTTTTCTGCATGCCCCACATTAAGATAACAGATGTCAGCTCCTACAGTAAAATAGTTTTGTTCATGTTTTCATGGAGGTGCTGAGGATACTTGATCTAAATTTTCTCAGGTGTTTGTCCTGTTCTTGGCATTTCTAATATCTAGCTGTTGAACAGGAGTTCAGTGTTTTCCAAAGTCTTTTACCCTTCTCACATTGAAAATATTATATAGCACTATTTCAAGTTCTGGATCAGCTTTTCAGCTTGGACTCCAAAGCCAGAGAACCACATAACTGGCATCAGGAATGCTGCACTGGTAGTGAATTACAGCTAGCTCCAAGAAAGAAGGCAAATGACTTACTAAACAGCTCTCCTCTAAAAGCAACCGCCTGCCCCTAATGAAGAGTTCTTCAACTGTAAGGTACACAATGTGCATTTCATCCAAAGAAACCTTACCGGGAAGTGCCAGTGCAAGCAGAGGATAGGAACATGACACTGACAGCCAAAGACAAGCAGCTTTTCCTCTTTAGAAAAGAAGCCAGTGACTAGCCAAATGAAGGAGAGAAGTAATCTCCAAAAGGTCTCAGAATAACAAAAATTTCTGTTTGAATTCAGTTAGAAAAGAGAGACTCATCATTTATTCAGCTATACACCAAAGAAGAACCAAACAGCTAAACCACAGCACTTCCCAGTGGTGTGTTTTATTCCAGTTCATGGAGGGAGCAGGTCTGCTCTGGAATATGAGACCACCAAGGTAAATTGGATTGATCAACCCTGACTCATGAGAAGATATCTGAAGATGCAACTGCAATCATCTCTTTATCCCCAGCTTAGTGACAAAGCTGTACTGCTCCACAAAGACAACCACCAGCTATGCAGGACAACCAGCTGTTTGCTTTAAGCACCCTCAGCTCTTCCAAGTAAAAGAAGGAAGCTGCCAAGTGTCCCCTCTGGTATGACCTCAGTGCAGCCCTGCCCGAGCACAGCAGCAGGTAGAGAGGCACGGCACTCGGGGGTCTCTCCTGTCCCTTCACAAACAAAAACCACAACAGCAGTCTCAAATGAAAAACAAAGTTGTTCAGTGACAGTGGAAGGTGAGCTGTCTGCTTTTACTGATTTGTGTTTGTGCTACAGAGTAACTGCTTCATGCCTAAGGCTGAACAGTAAAGGTTGTGATGGTTTGCACAAGGAGGTAAATCAGAAGGCAAGTGTGACACTGACAGGAATCTTTGAAAAGGGAAGTCATTTGACATGATCAGCAACCATCTGAAGAGCATTTGCAGAGATTTTAAGGTACCTGTTGCTGTATTATTCAAATTACTTCAACAAAAAAGCTTAAAAAAATCAGTTTCTTAGCCCCAGCATTGAGACTATATGACAATGAAGACAATTTTGAAGTAAAAGGAGGACATTTTATCACTTCTTTTTTATATAATCCCTTGGTAAGATTTCACCTCTCAAGAAAAATAGTAAGCAAGGTGATATTCAAAGATACACTCATATTTCTTTTACTTACAACTTTTACTCCCATCATTCAGAAACTAGAAATAGCTTCCCCCTCGCCCCCTTTTTACAGCTCAAAGCCTTTTGACTGAAAAGGAGAAAGCCACTCCATTCCTTCCCAAAATAGCAACAAGATTAAGTTTAACTGCTGCTTTACTACATGAAGGACTCTCAAATGCAGAAATATTACTACCATGTTTCTTTAAAAATTCATTAATGTCCTTTTCACCCTACAATTACATAAAAGGCAATAAGGAAACTACAGTATTCGGTGTCCTGTATCACATGTAGAATATGTGAGCAGATCAAAGTGGCTCATTTTCATCAGATTAAGTTTCTTGAATAGCTTAATTCTCACCTCCTTTCTTCATTCATCCACTAAGCACAATGCCCTAAGTCTTCTTAAAGATTCCACTGAGGATAAAATTCTCTTCCACCACCCAGAGAAACTTCACCATAAAGACTTTTACATTTTTGTATTATAGAAGGATTTTCAAATACAGTCATTAGCTTTTTCCCCCCACAAATTCACTAAAAACTATGGGTGCGTGATGAGTATTTGAATTTGGACTGCCTGTACACTTTTGAAGCAATTCTCCAAATTATGGCCACTTACTGCTTTTTGGTTCCATTGTTTAGCACCAGAGCTAAAGGGAGGTTCCCTTCTGGACCAGGCTAAATTAAGAGGAGCTGCAAGAGCAAACCTGCTGCACTCCCCACTGCAATCCAAGCACACCCAGCATTCAGTGCAGACCTCACCAGAGGTGCAGTGCACGTGTCAGACCCTCAGGGTCAACTCTTCCACTCCACACACATCCTTCCAGAGGCCCACACAACTTGCCAATGTATTAGTAGATCAAACCTAAAGTTGGTTTCATAAAGCTGGGCAATTGAATTTATATCAGCAACAAAAGGAATCTTCAAGGAATTAAGTGTTAAGTACTATTGAACTTCAGCTGCACTTTCAACTGATCCTTCTAAAAGGGACATAGGCAGCAACAGTCAGAAGACCATTGCTGATGAGACAACTCAGCAAAAATGCCTTTAGATAGAAAAGTAGCCTGGCTCAAGTTCAAGTGTTTGACAAACCCAAGATCTAGTCAAAAATTAAGGTTCAAGATTTCCAAAGTCGTTCATTCAGTTCCATTAAAATTAGCCCAAGAAGCAAAACTTCTAAAATAACTTTGGAATGCACAAACCTATTTTTTCATTCTTATCCTGGTCACTTAATATCTCTGCATGCAATTAGATTGACTAAGGACTTGATATCATTCTTATGTCTTCCTTTATTCTCCTCCATGCCCAGATGCATCCTATACTAGACAGGAAGACCTAGTCTGTCCAGTTCTGAGTATTACAATTCCATGTAAAATCACACAGCAGTGTACAGACATAAAGGTACAAATATATAGTCACTTTTGGTAAAAAAAACAATGTCAAAGAACAACTAAATGAAGCATATATAAACCCATAAAAATGTAGGCCTGGGTTTCACATGTGCAGTGAGGTCCAGGCATTCCTCAGCCCTCCTTTCTCTGGCCACCAGTGCTGGAGCACTCCTGTGTTCAGACCCAGGCTGGGCAGGCCCAGGGAATCCCTGCCCACCTCCCAGGGGGGTCAGTGCTCCTGATCCCTGGAGCTGGACAACCTCTGGGATGACACGGGCACAGCAGGCACACAACACTCCCAGGGAATCCCTGCCCACCTCCCAGGGGGGTCAGTGCTCCTGACCCCATCTCCACAGGGCTGGACCACCTCTGGAATCCCTGCCCACCTCCCAGGGGGGTCAGTGCTCCTGACCCCATCTCCACAGGGCTGGACCACCTCTGGAATCACTGCCCACCTCCCAGGGGGGTCAGTGCTCCTGACCCCATCTCCACAGGGCTGGACCACCTCTGGGATGACACGGGCACAGCAGGCACACAACACTCCCAGGGAACAGGCTGGATTGCACTGGAGAATGTCACTGCTGCCAAAGGAGTGTATTTTCCAAGTTTTATTAGGAAAAAAGCGGTGTTGCTTTACAGAAGTCAGGCCACACAGTGGACTGTGGCTTTTAGATTTGTCTGGATTAATTAACTATAGACAACTATTAGTAATACCATTATTGGTCACTGGAAGGTAGTTTACATGGGATACTATAGCCTACAACAAAAATAAATACTCATGGATATTTTATTACCCCTTAGCATATGCTTATTCAAAAATAAATATTTTCTGTCCTTCTTTTGTTTCATTCTGAAGTGTTTTAGGAAGTCTTTCATAATATATTTCACAACAAATTTGTATTTGCACATTTCAGCTAAAAAGATGTAAAGAATTAAAGTTTATTTACTTTCAATACATTTTGTTTGTGTAATTACATTTGAATTAAAACGTCACAGCCCACATTTACATAAACTATTTTGAAAGTTCACATTAAATATAAATATTTGTGAAGTTTGAAATAAAGTCAAGTAAGTGCTTTTGTGGAACCATTTGCCCAAATACCTTAAAAAAGACTTTCCCAGTTTGCTAAGCCAGTTTTTAATCACAGTAATCCTTTGTGGGAACAGAGCAAATACTTCCTTCATTTTGATGTATTTAAAACTCTCTGTCCATTGTCTAACTACTTAAATTTTAGAAGCCAATTAGGAACCTAAAAGGAAGGTATGGTATTATTTCTTTTCCTCCAATTTAAATAATCAAAAAGAAGATTAAATTTTCCCAAGCCTCAACTTTAAAGGATATAGTAACCAGAACTATTCAAATCTTTCACTAGTTACAGGGGAAAAAAACCAAAACCTTCACTTTTGTTTAATAACTAGCTTAAATATAAAACATGTTTCGACCAGCTTTTACTTTTAAGAAGCTTATACATTTTAATGGGATTCCAACTTCCTTCCACATACAGAAATGACTTTCAGAATATTCTAAGCTGTTGGAATGAACACTGTTGGGCAGCCAGTGCTGTGAGTTATAAAGGTGATGTGTGTCCCCCCTGGGCTGGCACAGCCCATGTACAGTGCTGTGAGTTACAAAGAGCAGACCCCAGGCTGATGTGTGTCTGTCCCAGCTGG